>NW_013952548.1:112491-121671 GCF_001266775.1 Austrofundulus limnaeus
AATATATACTGTGCATCTCCTGGGGGCTAAGTCCCCCTTGTCCTTAAAAACTAGTGACACCCCTGCTTTGCATTCAGTCTGAGTGCATTTAGTTAGCAAAATGATACCAAGTTCCTGATTGCACTGTCAGTATACATCAAAGTCATCCTGAATTAAAACAATAATAAATTTGATCAGATTGAAGGATTCGGTAGAGCAGAACCTATAGCTGCAGGTGTGAGCTGCATGCTGACAAATGTAATTAGACTTTTAATCAGTCATAAAACTACTAAGATTGTCCCAGCAAACAGAAGATACCTCATTTAAACAATAGCAACCACGTTTGCAGGAAGATGTTTTCCACACTTTAGAGCAGGGCTATTCAAATACAGGGGCCGAACATCCAAGAATTAAAGTCATTATGTAAGTAAACCAAATATCACAAAGATCTGTTACCTTTGAAATAGTTTATTTTGCTGCATTTAATCATGGATATAACATACATAACCCTATGTAATAAATGGAATGATCATAAAACAAAATCACAAACAAAAATAACACATTCTGCCTCCTTTTTAACACAAATAATATTTTGACATCTCTGACTTGCCAACTTTTTAAACCAATTTTATTTTCACTTTCATAGTTTTATCTTCAACAGCTTTTAGTTGTAATTGCCTTAGATATTCATAGAAATGTTTTTACCAGATTCTAGCCAAGATTCTGACATTTCTGTAGATACTTAATATGTTTAACTAAAAGAACTTATAGTAATTAAAGTAGGAAACCAGGGGTTTGGACTTAAGAGATGAATGAAGCAATTGGCGGGCCGCATTTTGGTCACTCAGGGGCCGAATGTGGCCTGCGGGCTGCCAATTGTATAGCCCCGCTTTAGAGCAATGACTGGCTTGCACTGGATTTTAGTGTTGGGTGAAAACATAGCGGATCTTGTTTACTAAAAAAACGCATTACCAGAAGTTGAAGTTTGCATATTGCTTCTGTTAGCCCTTAGATTTACACCACAGTTAGCAAACCAGACAAGTTCAGGCCAGTTCTCAATTCTGCAGCAGGAACTACCATGTTGTATATTTGGAACCAGTCTGTGCACCAGGGATGTAAGGCTTTAAGTCCTTTTTTAAGTTTGTGATAACAAATCTATTCCTTTAGTAAGCAGAACTTCATGTGCCTTAAGAATCACAAGTATTTCTCAGCAGCTCTTCTTCTCTGACTCGATTGTGTTCGGTGGGGGATTACGGGAAGCAGCAAGTGCAGCCAGCCAGTCATCGTCTGACAGGTACTTGAATCTAAGCTGTGAATGTGTGTATAAAAAAGGTGAGGGAGAAGAGAAAGGTAACATCGATGAAACATTTTTATCATCTGATGTAGGGGATGCTCTTATCCTGGATAACAATGTCCCCTGAGTGGTGACCGGATGTTTTGATGAACGACACCGACCAAGGCTTGAACCTAAAAAATAAAAATAAAAACCTTGCTGGGAGGCAATAGTCATTCAAACATGTCAATATCAAAAAGATAGTACAGGCTGAAAATCTATTCCTTAATGTGAACATTTAGCTTAAAGCACTGCTGTGTTTAGTGAAGCATCACATGGCTGCAGAAACATGCTGCTTTTAAAAACATGCATGGAAAACTCAGCTGATGGTTATGCATGCGAGTTTTCCCATATATTCCCAGTGAGAACAGACGTGGTGATGTTGTGAACCCTGGTTCGTGAAACAAGCTGACAAAATGTAGTCACCATGTGCAAAAGTGGTCCTGAGTTTTTATAGAGTGGTTGCAAAGGAATAAAAACATCTTAAAGTTGAAGCCATTGCATTGAGCCCACTTTTTCTGACAGTCATGTTCAGTCAGAATTAATCGTCAACCATTCACTKCAATCAGAGGATCTTGTTTTGTGCCAACTGCTCATTAATGCATGTTATTTCCTGTCAACTCTGAGGAAGCGTTACTGTTAGCAAGTGTCTACAMAGCGTCAGGGCTGTTTATGCAAAGACAGCTTGTTGGTCAAAGAAGTGCTAACACACATTATGATGAGCTGAATATCAATAGGTCAGAATATTTGTGTAAAAAATGAAAGAAAATTAGATAATATTCAGAATACTTTGGAGTATAGGTTAAACTCTATGCATTTGATGCTACAATAAAGGCACGCTAACCATGAGTGATTGTCAGCTGTTGAAGTTTCCACTTCAGAAGTTTTAATTTCAAAACAAAGTTTAACAAATGTGCCTTGAAAAAAAAATCACCTATGTACAATTAGGGATGTCTTGCTGCTCAAATCTTATAACTTCCCCATTTCCTGAAGCTGCGTGGACTCATTTCATGCTGTTCACCATGCAGCAAGATTTAAATTAGAGTTTATATTTAAAACAGCAGGAGCTAAAAACCCTAAGATGTGTTTTAAGAGAAAGCGGGTCTTATTTATTTATTTATTTATTTATTTATTTATTTATTTATTTATTTATTTATTTATTAAACACTGTGCATTTATAGAAGATTAGTTACCAGTCATTTTATCACAAACAAAACTACAACAGTCATTTTCCTTCTTGCCTTTTTCTACCATGCTTACTAACAATATTTGCCCATTTATGTGCATTTCAATTTTCTTTTTTTTTTTGTTTTTTGCATCCACTTATTTATCATTTTCCATGTATTTTCTTGTTATTTATTTATTCTTTTTTCTTTTTTGCCTTTGATAGTTTTCCACACTTTGTTTCATTGTTTGACATTTTATTTCACTTTTCCTTAAATGAACCGTTTCATTCCCTCTGTCTCTGTTTAACGTTGTTTATTGTGGCCATTTTGACTTCCTTTCTGCAGCTCTGCCTGTCACCTGCTTCCCCTTTTTTTCACTTAATGTCTTAGCCAATAGATAGATGGGGATGTACTGAGGCCGACAAAGAGGCAAGCTAGGCCAGGCTACAGGTCATAAAGATGGTGCTGGATTCTTAAAAAAAAAAAAGCCTGCAGGCAGCTGAATCGATATCTCCAAGTGTCAAATTGTACCTTACACAGAGAAAGGGGAAAAAAGGGTCTGGAGCTTCTACTTGCTGTATGTGTTCTGCTTACATGTGTATGTTGTTGGTGTTGTTTTATAATCGGCGTGACTATAAGTGTGATTCGTGATTAGAAGGGCATGTACCCAAGCAGGCTTGGTCACAGCAGGATCTTGCATTAGTTGCACTTATTCTTTGGAGCAGAAAATCGTTCAAGGCTCGCCATTTTGGCACTTGAAGAACAGCTCAGCACAGATTTTCACAGTTCTGAAACCCACTTTCTCAGCTAGTAAACAGAAAAAAAGTGCCCTTCCCAGCCATACGTATGATAAAATAAATTATATAGCTGACTAATTAACTGAGCTTTTTAAATGATCCTTAATTCTACTGCTCTGCAATATTATTGTTAATCTATTCAAGGAAAATTGCAATTTTTTTTCTTCCTGAAAAACATCTGTCAGGATTTGAGATGTAAAGAGTGTTTAAATTAAGGACAGGAATCCTTATCTCATCAAATGAATCTAATAGAGGAGCTGAATTTAGACATTTCCTGATGCTATGAATGATTTACTTCACAGACAAGTGTATGCATGTGAAGATTAACTGATTTGTGCAAATTCTTAAATGTAGATGATGTATTTGGGTTTGGAGTGTATCTAAATATAAAATAGAAATATAAGATAAAGCTACAATTTCTTCTCATTAACAGTTTTCTGTTTATATATTGTTCTAAAAAGCATWTGGGTAGTTAAATTCCACTAAAAGTCTATTTGACTTGTGTCTTTTCAAATTACATGTAGAATTAAAAGTAGTTTATTAGAAAAAAATCATAGCTGATATAGAAAATGCAATTGTTTGATCATATTTATGTTTCGTAATGAAATAATTCACTCATTGAGCCCAACAGAGTTCTGTTTTATTTTCAGTATTCTTCTTTGATCTGTACGGGTTTCTGTACTCCGGCAACGTTCCAGCTTCCAGAGGGCGAATTTGTTGCCTCAAAGCAGGTTATCTGCAGGTTAATTACTGACTGAGATGTTTATTAAGATGCAGCCACAGATACAAACTGCCGCATGCATGTGGTGATGCGCATTCTTTGCAGTGTTGTACAGCAACACTGCAAGTGCACTACAGTCATTAGATATGCATTTTGCTTATTTTATCTTTTATACTGAGTTTGAATTCACACTAAAGTGCTCTGTAAAGACATTATTCATTATTCTGGGGGGTAAAAATAGAACTCAATTCAAGATGGGTAACAACGAATAATAAAGCCTCACCTTACACAAGCAGAGACGGGGTTAAATCTGAAATGTTTGGCATTCTGCACAGCAGCAAATCAGATGTCATACAYCAAATCAGCTGCAGCCAGAGGGTGCAGTTGAAAGACCTGACACGACTTCAAGCTCATTTTTAAACTAGTGTCGACAGACTTTAAGCTGGGATCTACTCTACATACCAAAAAGGAATCAGCTGAACCAATAAAATGRGTTATTTTRTTTTATTTTATTTTTGTGAGTTKTATATACCCAAAAACTCCATTACCCCTTCTGATGATTTTGGTCCTATTAAAATAGTAGAAAAAACAATTTAGGGGGATCATGACAGCACTAATGTTTCCTCTAATTACTTTGAAATTACTCTAAATGGAGGGAAATAGAAGATATTATTATAACCCTGGCTTTCTTAAATACAYACAATCAGTGTTATGTTTAGTATAATTTCCCTATGAGTGCTTTTGTGAAGTCTAAAGGCTCAATTTTCTTTGTTCTTTTTTAAATTGGTAAAAGAAAAAAATATGTTCCAGAGAGACAATGGGACTTGTGTTGTAACTTTGAGTTATATCAGGGTTCTCAAGCCGTTTGGGTCTGGGGACCCCTTACTTGGGTGAAAAAAATTCCAGGTACCCCCTCATAAACCCCATGCTGTTTTAAAAGATAATTTATTGTCATTTCAACCCCTAAATGTCAT
Source organism: Austrofundulus limnaeus (assembly GCF_001266775.1). NCBI lineage: Eukaryota > Metazoa > Chordata > Actinopteri > Cyprinodontiformes > Rivulidae > Austrofundulus > Austrofundulus limnaeus. The sequence goes on from NW_013952548.1 coordinate 117,462, forward strand.
GGGAATATATGTTTTATTAAGTTTATTATGTTTGTTTTATTAGTTCATCGTTCTCCATGCATTTTTAAAAATAAAAACCAAATTAACATTTTTAGTAAAAATTTTTTGTGGACCCCCAAGATACCTCTTGCGGACCCCAGTTTGAGAACCTCTAATGTTTTGTGATTTGGATTAGTTCCAACAAATTATATAATATATTATTTTTATCATTATGGTTTCAACACTTCATTTTAGACATGTTTTAACAATACTGTGCACTTAAATATAAATTATGTCAATGTAAATAAACAATACATTTTCACAAGATTTAACTCTACTGTCACTAACATCAACATTTGAGAATCAGTTCAGTTTTTTTACTGATTGTGTCCTTGAAAGGAGAAATTTAGTCAGAAACCAGAAGTGCTCGACCGTTTTAATAAACGTTTAAAAGCATTTGAAAAACATCCAATTACCGAGCYTGCCAGAGATTTCTCTCACAAAAGCAGACAAAACAAATAGATAACACAAATATGAGCGATGCATGTTCTCACATAGTGATATTGTGTTACAGAGCAACATAAAATAATATAGGGATGTTTTCAAGTCGTCCCTTTTGATTGGTTATCATGCTACAATTACCGCTCCATCAAGGTTTCTCATTTAAATAAGATAAATCAAAAATGACAGTTTTTTCCCCTCCATCTGATTAATTAAATTGACCTATTTTTAGAACTCATTGGCACATTTGATTATCTTTTGTCTCATTCAAGCAAACTAAAGAGCCACTCAGCTGCACACGCACAACTCATGCACATTTTTGTTTTCTGTTTCTGCTCTGCTGTGAGATGTTTGTGCTCAAAACTAAACGGCCCAGCTGTGTCCCCACTGTTCCACCAGCATTATTTAACACACAGCCCTGCTATTACACACACACATGCACACACCTACACACAAGCACACACATACAAGTAAATCAACACACAATACATACACAAAATGGGACAAGGGGAAAATATTTTTTAAACAAAAACAGATTGATGTGAGGTTAAGTTGATTTAATGCAAATAATATAAAATGATGTTTTATAATGGAAAAAATTAAGATGCATGAAAGAATTGAAGTTAAAACCTTTGTGGTGTACAAGAACTGTGAAGATTTAGTCTGAATGTCAGCTCTCTCATAAAAAAGGCTACAGTATAAATACATGGCTTACTATAATGTCAGTGGTTTTGGCCGGTATTCAAAAACAGCTTGGAGAAAACATAATAAGTACAGCTGAGGTCTGGTGGATAAAACCAAGATAGACTAAAACATAATTCAATTTAGGACTTTATTTGTACAAATCTAATGGATCAACGACTCTCAAAACAGCCACAAGGACAAGGCTGGAACAAAAAAATAGTCTCCAGCAGCTTTTAGAGGATCTGCCTCATGCTGGACAATCACTTGACTTAACTGCTTCTAGAAAAACAATGATTTTTTTCATAGGATAAAAAAAGGTTTTACGTTAATAAATCACCATAACCCACATTTAACAAGGAGTTGCACAATAGCTACAAAAAGAAACCTTTGCTTGGTGGTTTTTGTTGACTGAATTTCATATTTCCTGTTTTCATTTGGATTTATCTAAAACAATAAAGTCAGTCAGAAAGGAGAGGTGCTTAGTTATTTAATGTATAAAAAGAGAACATTTTTTAAACGTTTTTTTTCTCTTCCTGATATTCTACTTGATCTCACTTGTTTTTTAACTGCCTTGGTCCCATTTGTATGGAGCCTGCAAGGGGGCATGGGGGGATTTTTTTCTTTTGCGTTCCCACGCAAAACATTTGCGTTCCCTYGCAATACTTTTGCGTTACCTCGCAATATTGTTTTGCGTTCCCTCGCAATATTGTTTTGCGTTCCCACGCAAAAGTTTTATTTGTATATGAACTGAATTAAATAAGACTTTTATTTTGAAATATCTGGTTACCAAAACAAGATGTGTCGCCACAAGTTCGTGAAATTGACATTGATGTTGCGTGGCTGCACTGTGTTAAAATATTGGCATATGACATACTTCCATAAGTGGCTGTGTGATGTATTCATTCTGAAGCTGAATTAAAGCAGTAAGCTAACTCGCTAATGGTGAGCAGGTGAATTTGTTAATAAACCGGCAGGCACAACAGTGATGAACTACTTTAGCGAGGGAACGCAAAAGGTATTGCCAGGTAATGCAATACTTTTGCGTGGGAACGCAAAAAGAAAAAAAAATCCCCCATGTTCCCTCGCGGGCTCCATACATATGCTTCATGAAAAAAAAAAGAACAAATGTGCAAAATTTAAGGTAATCCATCAGCAGAATATGATGCAATATTCAGCAAAAAGTGATTGTTTCAGTAACTTCAACACATGTTGTAGTTCATAGTAGTTGAAGGTCTGCCGCCCTGCTGTGACCATTTCACTGCTGTGACAAAAAATGTATATACTGTATATATATATATATATTGACAGCAGCTCTGGGAAACATTTCTCACTGTGACAAAAAGCTTTCTCCTCACCTGCATGCAAACAATAAGCACCTCAGACAAACACTGTGTTAATCTATTTTATTAAAGGAAGATTTAAGGTCTAGGGTTTAGTTGGTGAAAAATTAAATCAAAATGTTGACTCTCAGTGTCTTTGTCTCAAAAAAGCATGCTTGTCAAACAGTACCGTTTATTAGTTTATTACTTGGAATATAAACTGGTCTAAAAGGGAAAAAAAACATAACCCTGAAAGAACTTTACCAATTTTATTTTGAGATTATTAATAAATAAACAATGCAGTAAATATCATTCCCTATAAGTATAAAAAATGTATATCAGTAAATACATCTAGAGTTAACATGTACTTTTACTTTTTTCAGTATTTCTCCTACATAAACCCTGTTGGGCATGTTCATGTTTACTTAAAATTTCTTGACATAAAATACCTTTGTTGGATGATTTATCAGTGTTTACTGGCATCAAGAATGCAATATTTAAGCCGTTCACCATGAGCTATCCACACATTTGAATGTTCTGTTGATATTATTAATATTTCAAACTTCCTTTTGTAATTCTCGATCACACAGGATATAGAAGTTTGGAGCTGACAGTGGGGTGAAAGCGTCAAGTGATTGCACACAGATGTCTGTCACCGCCTGTGAAAAGGCTCTCAGGGAGGACAGGAAATCAGACGCAGCAGGTGACACAAGAGTGGCGATATAGTTCAACCACAAAGGCAGAGTACTGTTAAGCTCCAGCAGATTGTGGCTCAGTCTGGTCTGTTTAAAAACGAGGTAGAGCAGAAAAGCAGCGCGTGAGGACTGGAGATCATTTCCTCAATGCCTGTAAGACAAAGCAAATCGGGAAAAACTGTTGGAGCTTGTTAGCTGTGTAAATGTGATCTACAGAGGGAAAATGACCCTGAGTGCATTAATCAAGATTAAATAAGCACACATTCTCATGTTGTATTTTTTCATGAATGTAAGTCAAAGTGAAATGTACAGGGAGTTTTTTTTTTTTTTTGAGTCAAAAAGTCTGGGAAAGGTTGCAAACAGATGCAAATAACCTAAAACTATTCAGTTCAGTTGAACTGAGGTCAAACTTTTTCCAGCTTTGGTTAAATGCGAGGCTCAGTGCAAAAAAATAATCAATATAAAGTAGAAAAAACAACAGCATTTGTATCCCTGCAGACCTTAATATGCTAAATCAACAACTTATCACTTTCACTTCTGTCTGTGTGGTGGAGTGGTCTTTATATTGTGTGGGTTTGGGATCTAACCACTGGAAAAAAGGTAAATTTGAGTGAAAGGGGCAAATCTAATAAAGGAAGTGTTGGATGGAAATTGTCGTGAAGAAATTTTCCATAGCTAAATGACATTTTTTATGCATTTTTGTATAATTAATAAATAGTACATGTATACAAATTAGAATAACTTGTCTTGCCCACAATGCTTTTCAAAGTCTGAAAAGTAAAACAAGAAAACATCTAAAAATACATTGTTATTGTTATATCAGTGGGGTGTTAGTATTTCTTGTCCTGCTGTGGTAAATATACACATGTGATTGGCATCTCATAAGAAAGCAGCTGAATTTACTGCCTGGTTGTTTACACACAGCAGGGTAGGGCATTAATGATTTATTGAAAGCTGTAATAACAGTTCTTTAAGTGATGCTAATGTACAGGTGAAATGATTTTGTGCACTTATTTTTAGTTGATGGAAACC
>NW_013952548.1:124231-128663 GCF_001266775.1 Austrofundulus limnaeus
ATGTATATGTATATGTGTCTGTGTAAGATAATTTACAGCCAACTGCTAATGTAAATTAACCAACTCATTATCTGCAAATGTGAGGATCTTTGTTAAAACAAAGGTTTAGGCTGTTTGTTAGTCATGTGTTAGCAAGGTGTTTAGCTAATTTCTCTCTGGGATCAATAAAGTATTTTTGAATTGAATTGAATTGAATAGCTTTATACATACAGAGCTAACAGTTGCCATATATGAGGCACAACAAATTACAATTTGGAGTCCATAATATTTAAGTAAAAATTAAGTTACCTGCTATTCAAACACATCAAGGACAGTCCTGCCTCAATGATCACACAGATGTCCACTAAAATCACCCCGATGACCTTGCAATGCTCAGAAACTGCAAAAAGCCCAAGAGCCTCCTACTAAAGTTAACACGGCAYTGTGGCCTGCTTTACAAAGTGTAGTGGTCACATTTTGTGAAAAGTAGACATGAATTTTTTTTGCAGCTTGAAAAGTAAGCATGTCAACACAAACATGTTATTCCAACTGTCAAAGCACAAGGGTGGAAGGGTGATGAATTGACATCATACAACACTTAGCAAAGAAATAAAATAGAAATTGCTGTCAAAGTCTCAAACTGTTGTTGGTTTAGGTGAAGTAATACTGTGATGAAGTCTTGATTACAATACTCGTTTTCCTCCAACTGTCAGTAAAGTTAGAGGAGATACTGAGCAGGAATCATGCACAGGGACATGACTACAAAGGAACGAAAGATAAGCCACATTGAGTGCAAAATGCAAAACCAGGGTCTCCTTATGTCACAGATTAAATTAAATTAAATTAAATTTTATTTTATTTTATTTTTATTTATGTTCACTCCCAGTCTTACTATCTAAAACATTCCAATCCAATCATGGTATAATTTGCTGGGAAGCTGTGTTTTGACAGTTATGATCAGTGATTCTTGTGAAAGTACAGTAATGTTTTATCAATTTATTTGTTGTGTAAATGGCATAATGAAACCTTATTACTTTGCAGATGTTGTTTTTTCTTTTTAATAAAGTTTCAGAGTGGTTTCATCTGCTGGTTAGCCTAGAGGCAGATGTTTATGCAAAACAACATGTGTTAAAAGCAAATGCTCAATATATATATTTATACATAGTATATGTATTTATCATTTCACTTACGCATTTACAACAATCATTAAACTCTACACGCAATATTTTTTCACATGCATTTTTTCCCTGTCATTAGCTGTCAGTGGTGTCTGTCTCCAGCATGGATGCAGGCGACTACACCTTCACATCAGCTTGTGTTTTGACAGAGTCTTGTGTGTGTTGCTGCAGTCCTAAGTGTGACGTGAATTTGAATTTAGTGTGTACAAAGACTCGCCCGTCAGGGAGAGGATGATGTAGACTGACGGAGAGAGATGGTTTTAGTCTCCCATTCCCTTTCAAGTTTGCTCTTGAATCACACACAGTTAGACACACACACACACACACACACACACACACACACACACACACACACACACACACACACACACACACCCAAAACAAGAGTGAAAAAAAACTTAAAAAAAAAACCTCACTGCATTGATTTACAGTAACATGGTCCTATAACTACCCTTGTGTCCTTCACAACAACAGCTTCAAAGATTAAACTTGTTTAATGCAAGTTTCCTGATGCTACAATTACACTATAAGAAATATAATCAGCTGTTAGACAAATAATTAAAAAAAACAATTAAACTAATCAAAGCAACTCTGCAAAAACAAAAATAAAAGAACAAATGGCTAAATTTAGATTTGAACAAACAAAATAATAATAATGATGTTGTGTTGGTGAGACTTTAGAGAAGGGACAGCAAAGTTTAGACAGTGCTTCAACAAAAACTTAGTTTTTCTATTCGATTTATTCTTCACATTCGTAGACCCAAGAGCATATTTAGTTATTTGACTGCTTACTTCTGCAGGGGTTGCCACAGTGAGCAAGCGGGTGATTGTTTTATGCCTGATGCCTTTTCTGAAAAAAATCTGGGCCCTAACTTATAGCCTCAGGATTACAAGACTTTGTCACTCACCACAGAGCTACAGCAGCCCAGAGGAACTGAATGAATGACTGGCTTTAAAAAATACAATGTTTTGAACAGGTTACAAACTATTTTAGATACGATTCAGGCCAGAAAGAACCGGCTGTTACTCAAGTGAAGAAGATAGAAAAGAAGTTGAAACAAAATAATGACTTAATTATGTTTTCAAAGTTACTGAAAAGGAGAAATAGCATATTAAGTTGAATCAAATATGTTTTCATGTGTTTGTTTTGAGTACAAAAATAAAAAAAAAACATACTGACTCCCGCTTTAGAGAGATGTCTGACAACAATGTGTGCACGGAGAAATCAGAGCTCAAACTGTTGACCTTTTTGATTGGTGGACATTTGTTCTGCTTCCTGAGACAAACGCCAGGCTTAAAACTGGGACTTGGGTTTTCAGGCAGAAAAGTCTGAAAGACTGTCAGAAGGTTTCTGCTTTGTTGAACTGATCAAATCATTACAAGATGAATTTCTTTTTTACATATGTCCTGTGACAGATATATGAAAACAAAACCACTTCTTTCTTCTTCTAATGTAGGCCAAACCTCTCTTTTCTGCTCTGTGCTTTGTATTATTAACCCACATTTTGCTTTCACAAGTGCTTTTTTTTTCCTTCTTTGTTGCACGGTCGGCCAACTGAACATATATTTGATTATGGCTCACACAATTACCTTGCCTTGAGCTGTTTGCAAGGTGTAATGGGTGACCAGTGATGCTAAACAGGGTTGACAGAAATCTCTTAAGGGAAAAGAGAAGGGTAACCTCAGCAGTCACATCATAGTACAAGATGTGTAACAGAATACAAATGTTTAGATGTGCACAAAATCATTAAATGGAAACTAAAAATCACTCCAGCATGTAGAACTACTACTAGCAATGTATCTTTAGCATAAATGACAATTGACCTTTTGCACATTTCGGTCATAATAACACGCGCACACGAGTTTTTCATGCATTCACCGTAAGTAAGGGTCATTCATCGTATGAGGTGAGTGTTTACGTTCATTCCAACAGCAATGGGGAAAAGTGACTCTTGTAGTGTGTACARTTGTTTGAGGCAATGTGAATGAGCAAAAGATGAAGGTGAAGATTGCTCCTTTTACCAAATTGCTCTAGGAAAGTCGAGCAAAGCTGCAACAAGAAGAAAGCTGTGGATCAATGCGCTTTGCCTTCACAACTTCACTTCAATGAAAAACAGTAACATGTATAATCATAAAAAAAATAATAAACACCACATCAGTCTAAAGTTCAGCAAGTTTTGGTGTGAGACATTCTATGGCATTAACACAGGTGTTTGATTCTGACTCTTGAGTCAACAATTTGATGAAAACAACACAAGAAAACCTAGCTTACCTTGCTGGGCTTTCACAAAAGGCCTGAAGGATTTTCACCACTTTCAATCAGCCCAGTGAACACTCCATAGTTCTGTTGCTTCGTGCTTGCTTTGACTTTAGCATGATTAGCTGCATTCCCATTGCAAATGTGCGCAAAACTTTGTCGATATTCTGTTAATGTCGAAAAACACAGTTTCGCAACTGTGGTGTTTCCATTAAGTAAGAAATGCTGTTAAAGTCACGTGTGAATACGTTTGTTCTCRCGATAAATCATTACAAACATGGTGGCAATGGATGTAAACACATAGCATGTTGCTACGTCGACACTAGCGCTCATCATCAGAGGAGAAGTCGGCGTCTTTTATCGAGGCTTTCCAGTGACAAGCCCCTACTTGGGAGCGGCTACGTATGCTGTCTTCTTGGGAAACTGTAGTCGGTGAGTTTACTATTTTATACTACTTCTGCGATATTACTACTACTTCTACTTCCTGTTATCTTCTTCGTTGTCGTCTTTTTCACCAACAGAAACAGTCGGTTGTTGATCACATGACTCCCGGGATGCGAAAAAAGTGTTTCCATTGCAGTTTTGCGAAAAACACCAATTTCGATACGGCCGAAATACCACCTCATCCTAGCGCAAAAACATTTTGTTGAAAAACGTAATTTTTTTTCGAAATTGACGTGTTTCCATTGAGCAAATTTATTTTCGAAATTCTAATTTGCGTATTTTCATGGTCAGTTGAAACGCAGCTAATGACAACAGTGCCAGAACAAACGCTATCGTCAGCAGTGCTACAAACACCAACAACCTAAACGTGGCCGTCTTTCCAATACACGATAGCTCTCGACGACTTTAACGTTCTTGTTTCGGCGATAGTCTTCTTTAATGCGTTGCACCCCCGACAGTTACTTCACAATGACGTCCTCTCAGATCTGAAACACTTTTCAGGATTTTGTCCATTGGTTGTCCACAGTTTTCTGAAACCACACATTGACATCACCGTCATCACCTCACTCTTTCA
>NW_013952548.1:128673-132771 GCF_001266775.1 Austrofundulus limnaeus
AAAGAGATGTGGTGGCATTTCACCATAAAAGTGTTTGTTTCATGCGTTCTTTGTAATTCGCAAAAGGAGTATTGCAATATTGAATATTTTAATGTTGTAGCTTTTGTTTTTATTCTTATTGTTAATAGTCTAATATTAAGATAGATTGGGCAACATACATAAAGGAGGTACTCATTCAGAATTAAATAAATAAACAAACCTAACTCTACAACTAGAAGGTAAGCACACTGAGCAGCTCAGGTAATAGTCTTCTGAAAATCATCCAACCGTTWAGGGTAATTTGAAAGCACAATTACACAGGTGAAGCTGTTGAAAAAAATAATATCGGGGAAAATAAAGCAAAAGATAATTGCCACTAGAGGTGTCTGGATGGAACGAAAATTGGGAAAAATAAGTAAAATAAAAATTTGAACTTGCCAAAGTCTCAAACCAAATAACAAAGACAACAACCTCATCCAAAGACATTACCTGTAATTCCAGTCCATCTGCTCAACACAGAGGTTTCAGTGGTAACTACTGTCAGCGGCACCATTATCTGCAGTTGTGATGTTAAACACGCATGAAACAGCTTCTGAAGTACACCATTTAACCCTCATTTTCTTAAATCAAAGGCTTTTCTTCAATGCACAACCCCAAATTGTCAGAATGACGGGAACAAAGCRTCTCTGTAATGATGCTGAGTGCACGGGGAGGGGGTGGGGGGCTTCTCAGCCCAATTCTCTGATTGCTCGTGCACTGAAGTCTCCTTTTTTTGTTCTATATTTTCAGATTGGATTATGTTTTTTCAGGGTGGTAAATTAACATGTAAATGTGGATCATAATATGAATTGCATTAATTTTACAGTCACTTTACAGCAGTTTGTCTGCGCTCTCTACCATTTGCAATCAAAGGGTCACTGAGTGGGTGGGCTGGAAAAGTTCTCTTGATGGATTTTTAGTGGTGATATCTTTAGCAAATATAAAGTTTTCCTGAAATAAATGAGTTTGTGGTTTAAATCAAGACACACGTGTTCACTTGACCTTGCTTTTCTCTTGAGGAAACATGGTTTTATCACAATGTTGTTGCCTTTAGAACGCTGGCGTTTTACAGCATAATCAAATACTGAATATTCAATAATGTCCCAGTTTTGTGCTGCATCAAACTTGAGGATGTGAGAAAGGTGGTGGTCTGTAGGAATATTTTTGTTGTTCGTTGACTATTTTTTTTGTGTGAATGTTTTTCTTGGTTCCTGTTATATAAAAAAAATCCAGATTACAACATGTAAACTACCTTAACTTTGTGATGTCATCAGACTGGGACGGCCGGGGGTGGACTGCTTCTGTCAACATGAGAGTGGAGCAGCAGTTCTTCAACTTCAATTTCTCATCAATGAGGTWAGCTTGAAACCATAATAAAGATTTAAACCCACACAATCTGTTGTTAGACTGATTTGACCAACTTTTTGTTTGTTTGTTTGTTTGCTTGTTTGTTTTAGTCCTGCCTTACAAATCAAACTTTTACAGCCCTGATTCTGAGTGCTAATAGTTCACTTCATTATTGAAGACTTTCATGTATCATACTGATGTGAAATAATAATTTTCACCTCATCTGTAAACGATCTTAATGGTTGAGCTCATTGGTTTGTATATACCAGGCATGGGCAATCCTGGTCCTTGATGGCCGCAGCCCTGCATGTTTTACTTGTTTCTCTGCTCCAACAAATCTGATATGAATGAATAAATAATTATCAGGATTCTGCAGTATGGAGGACCAAACTGACATAATTTAAAATCAAAGCAGAATTATATGAACCACTAAATAAATACACTTAAAATGCACCAATTAAATTTAAAAAAAGAACTTTATCTCCTGTTTTGTATTTTAATTGACTTTCATTTGTGTGTCTTAAATGTTTATACTAAAATACTTTTATATTTTTTCCATTAAGTCTTTATTTCTATGTGTTGCATGCTTGTGCCGCCTCAATTTAGCCTAAAGTTTAGTTTGAAACAAAGGTACGGAGGAGAAAATTACCTGTGCATTTATTTTTAACCAAACTTTAAGCTAAACTGCGGCAGCACAAGCGTGCAAAACATAGAAATAAAAAGACTTGTTGGACAAAATTGTAAAAATAATTCAATTTAAGCATTCAAGAGACACAAATGCATGTACAAGTAAAAACTATGTAAAATATGTATTAAAAACATTACAATTTTAAATGATATGTTAAAATATATAATTTATTGGAACTCAGCTGGAAAAAGAAATATGAAGATCAAATAAATGATAAAACATGAGGTAAAGTTCTCCTTTTTAATTTATTTGGTGTATTTTAAATGTATTTATTTATTTATTTAACCATTCATTTATGTATTTCTGCTTTTATTTTTAACTATGTCAGTTTCGGTCCCCCATACTGTAGAACTTGGAAGAGGTAATTCAGTGATTGAATCAGGTGTGTTGGAGCAGGGAAAATGTAAAACATGTAGGGCTGTGGTCCTTGAGTACCATAATTGCCCACCCCTGGTATAGACCATACTTAGTTTTAAATAGCAACAAAATAATGTGACCATATAAATTAAGTGTGTACAAAAGATGATATAAAATATATAAAACTATATAATAATTCTGACTTTAAATTCAGAAGTCTTTAATATTACGACTTATTACGGCTTTAATCTTGTAATATTATGACTTTATTCTCGTAATTTTACAGCTTTAATCTCGTAATATTACAACTTTAATTCTCATAATATTTTAACTTTATCCTCGCAGTATTATGACTTTAATATCATATTATTATTATTTTAAAAATCATAATTAAAACTAAATAAATCTCATAGTGTGGCCCTAATTCTCTGTCGTAAAAAAATAACATGGTTAAGAAAACATTATTATATTTTTCAGTAAGACCACAAAAAATCTTTTTTGTTTAGAGAATGACAAAAACACTGACTTGCGGAGGTGTTTTGTGTCAAATCTGTGATTTTAGAATGTTAACTGTGGTTTAATGCATGTCCTTTGAGTTGTGTTTACACAAAACTGTAGGTGTATTAAGGGGAGAAATGGTCCTTGTTTTCAGTAAAGAGCAGAAGTCAGGTCACACTCCTAGAACATAGAGCTTTCTCTTTTCCACGTCCTCTTTTATTCCACCGTAATCCCTCACCACCACCCCTCCTCTTCTTTTTTGCTTTTGCATCTTTATCCAGTTTATTTCTTTTTAAGCCCACTGGCTCTTTCAGCCCACTTCTCCATCACTCATGGCCTACTTGTGATGTGTCTGTGGCAAATGGAGGTGGATGAGCTTGACGAGGGGTTTGTGTATTTGGATGACAGGTACTGACTTTGGATGTGGGTGTAACTATGTGTGTAAGAGTTGAAGYACTCAGATGTGTAGTAAGTTTGTGTACCTGTGTAACATTTGGTGTGTTGCTGGAAGCTTGCATGCTTCACCGCTGTTTGGGATCAAGTGGATTTGTAAAAGCTTGCATCCCTGTTTGACTGACTCCATGTGTGTTCATGGATGTGTAACAGTAATGTAGTTTAGTTTCTACAAAATTGCTCACTATAATGCTCATTTATGATTTTGCCAAATTATCTTTAGTTCCCAACTTGTTTCACATTATGAGCACAGACACATCTGCTTGTGCAGCCCCCACAACTGGGCCGCAGGTTAAGAATATCTGGTTTAAATCACATTTTCAGATATTTTCCTGGATGGTTACGTGAATTTGGGTTTACAGAAGCTAAATAAATTATTTACAACTAGACCGAAGCACATAGAAATAACAGGGGTTAACTCGTTAGCGTTAGCGATAGCATTGTTATCACAGGCTAATTACTTAAAATAGCACAACTCACTACTTACCTGGGCAGAAACAAGTCAACAGCTTTTCTGGATCCTAAACAGTTGACCCAACCTGAAATAAAACCAAAACGCTTTTTAAAAGCTTACATCTGGCTTGTCGTAGAATATGAGGTCTGCAGCACCAGATAGTTTATGTCAATTGCCTCGATGCCGGGTAAATCCCCCAGATTATTTGACAAGTCTTTTTTATGAAGACAGTATGGATCATATCTAAATGCATCTTTTTTCACATTACAGTGGGTAAAATAAG
>NW_013952548.1:134103-137189 GCF_001266775.1 Austrofundulus limnaeus
TCTAATTACTGAGAGAGTTCAGCTGGTGTCTTGGCTTTCCATGCCTTTTTACACCCCCCTTTCTTTTTCACTGTGCCATTCCACATTATTACAAATAACTTCATTTCTGGACATTTATGGTTTGATTTCTTTGTTTGTATGGATCACTTGGGTTGTTACCGACATCTGGTGAAAATTTCATGTCATTAGCACCTCTAGTAATATATTTACTGAGAAAAATGGTGACGTATTCAATACTTATTTTACCCGCTGTATCTTGTCTTCGCCAGCTCATTTGGGGCATTACCATACTCACTATGATACTTTTCATTGTGTTTTGAACCAGAGCAAATCATTTCCTGTTCCCCATATGAATACTGCGCTTCATCCAGGTCATGTGACTGCAACCCAGCAATACCTTGTACAAACTCTAAAGGAGACAGCTACTTGTGCAAACTTACGTTCACACATTAAGATGATTTATCTTTCTACTGTCATCTTTAAACCTCACACCTCGTTTATTGTACATCTGCTTGCTATTAAACCAATGCCTAAAAGCCATGAAATATCACTGTTTCACCACATAGAAGAAACATTGCAGAAACATTGTAATATCACACGCCTAAACCAGATTTTAGAAACTGGAATTCAGACGTTTATCAATACCATGGCATCAATTCTCAGATGAATTTATTTCTTTGCTGTAAGCTRTGCTCTGTGCAACAAACAGCCCTTACATGCCTCATAAATCACTTTGTTTTCACTTTATAATGTTCGCAAGCATTCCAAACTGTCGCTTTCATTTTATTTCCCTGAACATATGATGTTATGATAGCAAAACTGTAATAATGGAGCCAGAAGGATTTGCTGTCTTAGTTCATAAATTTGATTTAGATGAGAAAGAAAATTGACTGAAGCAATAGACACAAGCTAATTAGACAGCAAAATGCATTGATAGTTAAACAACACCGTGTCAAACAATTAGAAGTGAAAGAAATAAACCTGGATTATGTGTAAGAAATTCAAGCAAATTCACAGAAATATGCAGCTAATAATAATGTGAAAATAATGTTTTGTATGTTGCTCAAGCTAATGAGAAATTCCTATTTCTATCAGTCCACAATGTCTTTAATTATCCCCGGGTAGCAAATATATTACATGACGAGATGGAAATGAGTCAGTTAAAAAGAAAAAAACTCAATAAGATGAAAAAGTATCAAGAAATTAMATTTCTGAACAAACCAGTTCCTGTTGCTCAGGTTTGACTTGGATGAGCAGCTTGAAAACTCTGTGTTTCTGAAGAGACGAGGCATTTAACAAACATCAGAGCCMGTATTTGGAAACATTTTAAATTATTTCCTTTTCCCTTTTTGTCTTAATTTTTCACAGAGAAAGCTTCATGTGCATTTGTAATCGCATTTTAAATTCATTTTTTTAAATAAATATTTAAACAGTCAGAACTGATAATAGTTATCCATCCATACCTAATCCTCACAGGTAAGTGTTCACAGTGCCTAATTATTTCATCCTTTGACTGGATTTAATCCGTATTTTTCTGACTTTTCCTATTATCTTTGAAATTAACTGTAGCCAATTCTCGTTGTTTTAGCTTCACGGTGTTGAGTGACGGATTTTGTGAGTAAGGGGGGAAATGTCACCAATACTGAAATCAGTGGGAAGCAGACCATGCTACATTACAGTCTTTAATCCCATGATTAGGTTTGTAATCTAAAGCTAATTCTCCCTGGGCTCCAGTCTTTACAGTGATGCCCTGCTAGCAAAGCCTCACTGGGAATTTAAGTGTGATCACAGTTTTTCTCAGAAGTTGGGCTGGAACCAGCTGACACTATAACTCAGCACAAGGATTTGTTATTTCACTTTCACATTTTTCATTCAGTTTACTGTGTCTAATAGAAGCAGTTGCTCAAATGTTTGCTGACTAAACAGTGCCGATATTTTTAGAATYTGATTTAGAAAGTGTGCAGAGGGTTAAAAGCTGCAAAATCTTATTAGTTCAGAAAGTTAAATTGTGTTTCTGTCTAATTAGAAATATTTACTTCAGGAAAAAAAGCAACAGAACAAAAAGGGTGTTGGGTTATGAAATTCTTCTTAATTGAATCCAGTTTTCTGGCACAAAGCACCAGAACTTACCACAAATAAACTTCCCAGTAATGATGCTTGAGATGCTTGTGTTTAGGGTGAGAAGTTTTATCTTTTACTTGAGCAGCATTTTGCAACATTTTATAGGTTTTAAAGCAGTCCAACCAAAGCAATGCATGTCTTCTTTTTCAGCTATTTATGTTTCTTTGCTTCATGGTGCTCCTGACCCAACAGATGGCTGCAAAGAAAATGCCGCTCTCTATAACCAACTGATAGAAAATATGCATCATCTTATACGGAAAATGATATAAAGGATGTGGAGTCTGMTTTTCTGCTTCTTGTAAACAGCCCYGGTGTTGTATTTCTGCACTCTTTTTTTTATCCAAGTAAATGTCCAGGTGCAGACAGAATATACCCTCTAACTATAAAATATCTGAGGACTTCTGCAGCTGACATGATTTAGAGCTGAGGTGCACCGATGATAAAGAAAAATGGCKAGAGTACAGTCTTCTTTGGTGCTGCCACCACCTCATATACACAAACAGTGAACGGTTCAAAAAAAAAAAAACTTAATCAAAGCTGTTGTGCAGACATCCACATGGATTATTAGAACTCCTCACACTGCAGTGAGTACTTGGTTAAAAGCACAATCACAGCTCATGATCCTCAGAGTGCTGTGCTCTTTGTTCAGAGAAGCTCAAACTGAAGGAGGTAAATGGACAGGTGGTCTGTCAGGTTTGAGTTTCCTCATAACGTTTGTCTTTGTATGGCATTTACACTGCAAATGGAATCTATTAAAATAACTGCCTTTGTGCTCTTTCAGTGCTTGTGGTAAATACATTTAATAAGTGTTATGCAATTAATTTTAATTCTGGTTCAAGACAATTCTGCAAGCAAAGAAATTAAGATAAACCATAATGTTGCATTTGTAGAATAGAATAGAATAGAATAGAATAGAATAGAATAGAATAGAATAGAATAGAATAGAATAGAATAGAATAGAATAG
>NW_013952548.1:138474-145910 GCF_001266775.1 Austrofundulus limnaeus
TGCCTGAACAGTTCAGTTGTACTAGTTTTTATAAAATTTGGTATAAACTACCGTATTTTTCTTGTTTACATGAATATGGTATTTTCATTTGTCGTGATGTGTAAAAATAATAATAAATAATCAAATTCACAATATATTTTTCATTTTATAATGTCACCTCCACTGGCCGTAAAGGTTCCCAAAAAGTCCTTGAAAAGGTCCACGGACCACCAGTTGATAATCACAGTTGTAGCTTGTTTTGTGGCTCTGGACGCATGTTATTAGTCAGCCAAATAGCATAAATGGCTCTTTTGATCATAAAGGTTGCAGACCCCTGGTGTAGGATGTTCCTTAAATGTATGTTTTAATAATGTAAATTAAACTAAATGTTAGTACTTGAAAAATAAAAAAAGAAATAAGCCTTTATAAAAACTTCAGTTAAATCCAAAACTCAAGGCACCCTCAGTGTTTACAAACAAACTGTCCAATATCTGTGTTTGTTTCTTTAGGGGGCGCTGGTCACAGCCTGTGCAGACGACACGCTACACTTGTGGAACCTACGCCAGAGGCGACCGGCTGTCCTGCACTCGCTCAAATTCAACAGAGAGAGGTAGGAAGACCAGTTTGAGCTCGATAAACAACAGCGYGCACACACGGCCGTCCACTCACAAAGAGTGCAGACAAACTCCACGCTTTGCTGCAGTGAAAGGTGAATCTGACTGTCAGTGTGCATCAGTGGACTCAGTTTTAAGGCTGTCACAGGTGTGACTTCCCCTCACCCTCTGAGTTCAGCTCCCTTTCATCCTGCGTGATAAATCTGACCYCGTCCTCTCTTTTACCCGCCCTGTTGCTCTGCTGCCCTCTGCTTATTCATCATGTTTCATCTGTTGTYCACCAGTCTCGTTTCTGTGGTTCATAGAAGCATTTTTGCCTCTGACTCAGTGAGATACCTAACCTTTCCTTTATTTGTTGTTAGAAGTTACAGCATCCCAAATATCTGTTTGAACCTAAGCCCTGTTTTGCTGGTTTCCCACAAAATGCCTTTTGCTTGGAGAGCTCATAACAACATGTTACCTGAGTTGTTGCCTTGTTCACAATGGTGCATGACTTCACTTTAATTGATTAGAAGCTAAAGGTGCAACTTTTCTGAACATAGTTGTAATGAAAGAAACGTCTTTTTTTTACTAGTGCCGTTTGGCAGACTAAGCAGTGTGTTGTCCTCCCACATGGGGCAAAGTTCTGCCTTGAAGTTTGTTTTTTTATTTTTATTTTCATTTTATTTTTGTTTTGTTTTCTGTATTTGCTGCCTCCTYAGAATCCCACAAGTAACAAAAAAGGAGTGGCTCTGCTTCACCCCCAACCTACAAAACAATGATGCCAAAAAATGTGACCACTACAGAATTTGAAGTGATTAGCCACTGGATCTCCAAAGCCTATTTGGGAAAGTAAAGTCAGCTTGACAGTAGCTCAATTCCTCCAATCTGAGCCTCCCATTAACTCCAAAGCAAACATTGTATGTCATATCTCTCTCTCATTCTCTGGATAAATAAGTAAATCTTAACTTTTTTTATTTTTTCCTACACACAAAACTACTTCCAAGACATGTATTTTTACTGTGAATTGTGAATAAAACAAAAACAAACAAAAAATAAAACAACGTTTTCTGGTAAAACTGACACCAGTGTAGTTGTCATGGAACTGGAGCCGACAGTCAAAGCTAATGATGCTTAAAAAGCAGATCTAATGATGTGATGATGTTATAACTTTGTTTATAATAATAGTAAATGTATTCATATAGCTCATTTCAAAACACAGTTACAAAGGGCTTTCCATCAGATTACATAAAATGCGTGGCACAAATAAAAATGTAATTTAAAACGTAAATAATCAGCAGTTAAAAGCCAGTGCATTCCATGAAAGATGAGCCTGAAACGAAAAAAGCTCTGTCTTCAGTTTTGATTTGAAAGTAGCAACTGATCAGATGATTTCTGACCCCTAATTTACACTAAACACGGTTTCGCTCTGGTCCGGTCCGACAGGAAATACGCAACCATTATAATCAATAAGAGTATTTACAGTGGCTCAGCACAGCGGCCGTCAGCGGACGGCGATCCACCAAAATTAGATTCAATCCTATTTTTGCTGCTCCGGAGTCAGTTTACAACGATCACGTCGCACCAACAGGAAAAGGAACGAGCACAACATCCGTATTTTCAAAATAATTCACAAAAGGCAAACTTCATTTTGTTGAAATACTAGCTATATTAATACATATATGGATATATTTATACACAAATACTCTCAAAATTTATCGTTCTGTTTGGGAAGCAGATGGTAACGTAGCGTGCAGAATATGAATACACATATGATGGACTTTATTTTGAAATCAGAAGTTCCAAAAAGACAACAGCGATGCAGTTTCAACTGTGTTTGGAGTCCGTCTTCCACAGAATTAATTATTTTACTCTGACTTCCACATTTATTATCTGATTTATCACGTAATCTCACATTTGTGCTTTGCACTGGAGTGAATGCTGTATAAATTGGGGTGCAAACAAACAGCAGCGAACTGCGCAACAGAGCAGAGTGGAATCGCATCTAGTGTAAATTAGGGGTGAGGTTGCAGTGGTGCAAGTCCATTCATTGATTTAAAAACTAACAATACAATCTTTAAAACAACTTACATTGGAGTCTGTTCATTTTACCCTACTACAGAGTGTTACTTTTTGCCGCTAAAATAATTGCATTCAATGATCATTTTCAATAAATACCACAACTTTTTGTGATTTTTTTTTGTCTCACGAGAAGATACTGCACAGTTATAAATACGTGACACGCTGAAGCTACCTACACTAAAACTGAGGTAAATGCTTTCACCCGTGCTTTTCAACCAAAGTGTTAAAAAAAACCTCGATCCATACCTGTCTCTGGTGTTACAAAAGCAGGAGGCAGAGCCACTTGCTCACAGCRGAGGAGAGGTGAATCACGCTCCAAGACAAAAGGGGAGGGAAAAAAAAGACTACTGTGAGTCACCCATCAGATGTTGAGCAGTGCCTATCTATTTAGCTCCATGTCCCTGGTACACCTCTGACAATTAGCATCCTAATGTCTCACCAGGATCCCCAAAAAAATAACGACGCAGAAACTGTTTTGTGACAACTGTCAGCCAGGAGCTTCTGTCAGCCACTCTCCCCCCGACTGCCATGTCGTCAAAAAGAATCAGACAAAACTCTTTTACAACACATGACACATTGAATGGTTTCCATTGTGTTCAGCACAATAACARGAGGCATTTGAGCTAATGTAGTCATCATGAAGGGACATGTGTGTTGTTTAATGATACAGTAAGTCACTGCGGATTTCTGTTGGCGCTTGTCACGAGTCACACAGAGCAGATGGCAAGGTTGGCAATTCTCTGGTTGATGTTACCAACTGAGTTAATCTCTACATCTGTTTTTCTCYGTTAAAGTTCTTTTTGTAGCCTCAGCTGGTCCCACAGAGCTAAATCAAATGAAAGACAAACTCTAGTTTCTGGGCTGCTAATTATAACGCCTGATGACAGTGGCTTGTCCTGTGAGTCAAAGCTTCATTTTGATCCTTTGACAAAAAGTGCAGATTAGTGCCCATTAAGGTTTTCCTCCCGTTTTATCTCAGTTTGTTGTGGTGATTAAAATGTTGCCTTCATTTTTTTTTTCATCAGTTCCCTCAATATTTGTCACGTGGTACAGTAAAAGTAATGAACAGAAGTTACACACTGCGGGGGTGGAAATAGACCATAATGCACTGCAGCCTGAGCTGAMACAGAYGGGTAATCAGGGCTAATGCTAACATCCATCAGCTCATTATTGAGATTTTCAGACTTGTTGAAATTGCTTTTATTTATCTAGAAGCCTTTTAGTATAAAGTAGCTCATCTCCCCGTTCATCAAAGCTGCAAGTTTTATCAGTTATAAGTAAAACTGGAACTGAAAGGATATTTAAAAAATGATCAGGATTAAGTATTAAACATTTTAAATAAATGCTGTAACTAAAATGTAAAGTCAGCTGCATTTCAAATGTTATTTGTTTGGATCTTGTCTTATGTTTTGCACATATACTGCACCTCTAAAAACATTTGATCTTGTTCCAAACCAAAATTAATTTTCACCAAAATGTCTGAATGAAGCACAATGCATAAAGAAACTAAGCTGATTGCATGGGTTGCATGTAATTTGCAGGGGGGTTGGGGGGTATGTTCMCCCCAAAATAATTTGATCCAGTTAATATAACTCCCACCCCAATAAAATGACATCAATTACTCTAACACAACAAAAATTAGTAGTCAGATGCAACTCTCTTATTGTCTTTAAGCTGGTTTCAAAATTTACTGTCATATTTGTACGTTTGAACAAAACTGCTGAAAACAACATGCAGGTTTTAGTCTGCTGTCACATTAAGGCTGGATTTGTTGAATCGTGTTATTTTTTTCTAGCCAAATGGTAGTACACCAAGTAAACACATACTCTTTGAAAATGAATTGAATTTAGGTATGCCGTATAATACATCCTAAAAATGTAAAATATTTGATACTGTTGGACAAAATGGGGGAAAAGGTAAGTCTTTTCTTAATTAAAAAGAAAAAAATTGTGTAGGTCTTCTGGACGGGTTCTTCTCTAATGAAACGTTTCATCTCTCCTCCAAGAGACTTCTTCAGTCTGAGAGTTTCAGGCAAAATTCAGGCTTTTAAGCCCTGCCTCCATGTGACTGATACTCACATCACATGGCTATCGTTGACGCCTAATTAACACTTATTGTTAACAGGGGGTGGATTGATACTGGCAATAGCCGCGCTGTAGGAGGGGGACAACTGAAAATGGAGGCCTCCACCTCTGTTTAAGGTGGAGATTATAGGCAGAAACATGGGTGTGCCATGGGATCCCCAGTTTCTCCTATTGTTGCAAACCTGTACATGGAGGAAGTGGAAAAAAGAGCCTTGATGTCTTTTTCAGGGGTGCCACCGAGCCATTGGTTCAGATATGTTGACGACACCTGGGTTAAAATTAAAGCCCAGGAAGTCCAACATTTCACTGATCACATCAACTCTGTGGATGAATATATTAAGTTCACACGAGAGGATGTAAAAAATGGCAGGTTGGCGTTCCTGGATTGCGATGTCTCGGTTTCGGATGGAGGACGGTTGGAAACTGGCGTATATCGTAAGCCCACCCACACAGACCAATATTTGTGTTTTGACTCCCACCACCCACTGGAACACAAGTTAGGAGTGATCAGGACTCTGTACCACAGAGCAGACAGTGTCCCTACAAACCCAGGAGCCAGGCAGAAAGAGAAATCACACACACAACAGGCCCTGGAGCAGTGTGGTTATCCTGACTGGGCTTTCCTGAAAGCAGACAGGAAACACAGACAGGATTCCATGCAACCTTCAGGTGAAAATGAAGACCCCAAACCCAGACCCAAACCAGTGGTTATTCCGTATGTTGCGGGTGTTTCGGAGAAACTGAGACGTTTATTTTCTAAACATGATGTCCCAGTGGCTTTCAAACCCCAAAACACATTAAGGCAAAGGCTGGTTCACCCCAAAGATCCGGTGCCCCGGCACAAACAGAGCAATGTTGTATATGCTGTTAAGTGCCAGGAGGACTGCGACCAGTTATACATCGGGGAAACAAAGCAACCATTGTTCAAAAGAATGTCCCAACACAGACGAGCTACATCTAATGGCCAGAACTCTGCAGTTTACACTCATTTACAGGCCAGCGGTCACTCTTTCAGAGATGAGGATGTTCTCATTCTTGATAGAGAGGAACGTTGGTTTGAGAGAGGAGTAAAAGAAGCCATTTTTGTGAAGAAAGACCGTCCATCATTAAACAGAGGTGCCGGCCTCCGTTTTCAGTTGTCCCCCTCCTACAGTGCGGCTATTGCCAGTATCACTCCACCCCCTGTTAACAATAAGTGTTAATTAGGTGTCAACGATAGCCATGTGATGTGAGTATCAGTCACATGGAGGCAGTGCTTAAAAGCCTGAATTTTGCCTGAAACTTTCAGACTGAAGAAGTCTCTTGGAGGAGAGACGAAACGTTTCATTAGAGAAGAACCCGTCCAGAAGACCTATACAATTTTTTTCTTTTTGATTTTTTACCTGGATTACTGAGATGCATCAGGACATCTTTTCTTAATTGTTGAACTGACATGGGACAGAAAAGCTGCATAGTAAATACAAAGAAAACAGGAAAGCTAAGTAAATCACAGTAAAAGCATTACAATGCATTTTGACCCCAAAATATCCTGAATCATTTTACAAAAGTAAATGATTCAATAAAAAATAAAAAAGGCAGAGAGCACCCTAATAGTTGACCTATGACGCCCTTGACTGATTGTAACACTTTTTTGATCAATTCATCAAAAACACAAAGTTTCTGATGAATGGATTTCTCTCTGATGCTTACTGAAAATATGTATCCCCCATTACTTTGTAAAAGTAGCACTAAATACAATTTAAAAGTTAAATATAAAGTTTATGTTTGAATTTGCAACAAGTACTTTGTAAAAAAAAACAGAACCCAAATCTCTGTTACTCCCCTCCTCCACACCCAACACCCACCAGTTTGGATATTGTCATCTCCTCAAGCCCCTAAAATCCCGTTTGAATCGTCTGCCGTCTCATTTGTCTTCTATCTAATAATCCTGCTGCTCGCAGGGTGAGTGGCTGCTGGGCTGAAGCCCAGCAATTCCACCCCCTCCAACTCCGAGCTAATCAGCACAGACAGGAGTGACTTACTGTGTGCTGATCTTTATTACACAGTAAAGATGATACAAGCAAATGGCAGACAAATAATTGGCGAAGAAGTTGGCATGACATCAATATTGTTTAATGTGCCATATTAATAAACAATAAATGCAACAGAAGTTTATGTCTGAGTTTCTGCATCACATGTTGTCGATGAATGTCTGTGAATAAAAGTGCTTTTCAGGCCTCACGTACAAGTTCAAAATCATTTTATTGTCAAATAGTYTTATTCCAGAGGACCCTTAGATTTATGCATTTTAATTGACTGTGATGTCTATATCATTAACTGCATAATAAAAATGAATACAAAGAAAAAAAATTGTATTTTGCTTATATCAAATAACTTGCCATAAAACAGAAAATGTGACATTAATAGGGAAGTTTATGATTTTCTGTAATGTTACAGTTTTTAAGTTATAACTTTAGACAGAGGAGCAGAGGGCGTGTTTGAAATGAAAGACAGTGGTATTTTATGTTTCTGTTGACAGACTAGTGTGAGATGGAAAAAAAAACACACAGGAACAATTCAAGCTTTCATCACATAGTGAGAGACCCACAATGCTCTATTTGTTGTGGCTTAGATCAAGTTTACAGGCAGCGTGTGATGGAACTGAAATAAGAGAGAGGGCAGGAGGTGCAAAGGTGGCCAGTGAGATACTGTATATATA
>NW_013952548.1:146272-147966 GCF_001266775.1 Austrofundulus limnaeus
ATAAATATTTTTTTTTACTTTTTTTGTTTAGCCAGTTTCATCATAATTATCATTAATGAGCCTGTGCAAAACAAACTCACTGACAAATGTCCTTTTGTTTTCCTGTAATAATTTTCTGAAAAATAAATTGAATACAGTGCTCATATATGCATTTAATGTGTCTAATAAATGAATCCACTTTTTATTATTTTGAGACAAACTGAAGCTGTGCCATCTCTCTAACACTTGGACTTTTTGTGTTTATATTTGTCCAGGATCACATTTTGCCACCTGCCCTTTCAGAGTAAATGGCTGTATGTGGGGACAGAGCGTGGGAACACACACATTGTCAACATCGAGTCCTTTATTTTGTCTGGATATGTCATCATGTGGAACAAGGCCATCGAACTGTGAGTATTTACTGCTAGTGCCTCCACCTAACAGAAAGACTGATCCCTGGATAGTTGTGAAGACTTTTATTTTGGGAGATGAAGTCTGTCGTCATAATTTTTTTAGTTTATAAATGGGAAGCATGGGATAGATGTTCTGATTTTATATTAAGTCTTATAATATTTTAAAATATAACATTAGGACAACAAAAGTGCTTAGTGTGTCAATACTTTTGATGTCTAAATCCAGATGATGTCACTGATGATTTGTCATTTTGAATATAAATACATCATTTGTGCATGTTTGTAATAAAAAAAGCAATTTCTGTTTGCTATAGGTGCAAACGTGTTTATGAGGATGTGTGTTGCGGTAATAACTAATATTTGCCTCTGTCTGTTGCTTTTCCATCAGTGACAACCACAAAAACACAGAAATATAAACATTGCATAAACTCTATTATTTCTAAAGCCTGACAATAATAGATAGGAAAATTATTTTTCAAATAGTTCCCACAATCTGCATGATATATTTCAGGATTTATTCGGTTTGACATATACGTTTGTTTGAACGTCTGACTGTGTAGACCAGAAAAAACAAACAYGCTGCAGAGTGACGACTGAAAACACAACCACGTACACAGCTGGCACTCAGTTGCATTGTATGCCCACTTTTCTTGCCTTCTCCCACCAACATGCCACTCTCCTGGCATAACCCTGACAAGTCCCTGACTGTTGTGTCAGTCATAAGTCACTCTTTTACCAGTCTTGTTGTCTTGTGTCAGCCCAAACCAAAGTGAACAGTCTTAACACTGATGCTTGTGTGTGGGAGGCCTGGCTGCCAATCTGTACAAAGGTCTGAGAGGCTGAGGCGACAAATAAGCAAATATGCGTTTGGTGAACTGTTGTACAACCCAGCATGTCTGTCTTTTGTGCATTGTTCATCTATCTATCAAATGTTACAAACTGGAAAGTTGTTATTGGACAATATGACTTGAAAGAAATTTTCAACATTTTTCTCAGTAAATATATTACTAGAGGTGCTAAGGACATGAAATTTTCACCAGATGTCGGTAACAACCCAAGTGATCCATACATACAAAGAAATCAAACCATAAATGTCCAGAAATTAAGTTACTTGTAATAATGTGGAATGGCACAGGGAAAAAGTATTGAAAAAGTATTGAACACACTTACTGAAATTTATCTAATACTTTGTACAAAAGCCTTTGTTGTCAATGACAGCTGCCTGTTGGGGTTCGGGGCCTCTGGGCCTGTTGGGCTTTGGCCCGGAGGGGGTGCGCCCTGGGGGCCCAGACCTCTGTGCCC
>NW_013952548.1:148577-149919 GCF_001266775.1 Austrofundulus limnaeus
GGGCACAGAGGTCTGGGCCCCCAGGGCGCACCCCCTCCGGGCCAAAGCCCAACAGGCCCAGAGGCCCCGAACCCCAACAGGCAGCTGTCATTGACAACAAAGGCTTTTGTACAAAGTATTAGATAAATTTCAGTAAGTGTGTTCAATACTTTTTCCACTTTTTCCCTGTGCCATTCCACATTATTACAAGTAACATAGTTTCTGGACATTTATGGTTTGATTTCTTTGTATGTATGGATCACTTGGGTTGTTACCAATAACTGGTGAAAATTTCATGTCATTAGCACCTCTAGTAATATATTTGCTGAGAAAAATGTTGACGTGTTCAATACTTATTTTACCCGCTGTATGTTGCATCATGTTGCTTGTATTTGGTTTACATTGACTGTAGTTTTTAATTGTTTGTTCTTTACTTAATATTTCCCCCAAACTATTCATGTAATATGGTATAACTGATGTCAGTTCTTCAGATGTTCTAATGCAAAAATCAGACAAAAAAAGAGAAGGAATCACAAAATGAAATTTAATGAGCTGGCAGGGTGAAAGCACAGCAACCAAAAGAGAAGGGAGTTTAAAAAAGAACATTTCTAAACCCATATTGCATCATAAGATTTAGATAATGTGTGCGCAAATGGATTTGTTTGTGTTTTTGAGCTGTGTAAGACACAGATATATAAAACATATGTCCCATGGAAAGAATGAGATGTTTGACAACAGAGACAATCTGATGAGAAAACTTCTGATGTTAAAACAATCACAGGTGGAAAAATGGTCTGGATGTAAAATGTGTAAAATCAAACTGTTCTGTATATGTAGATAACAAAAATATTGACTGAACAGAGTTTAATACATAATATATTAGTACTAATAATGGTACTAATTTATGTTCATATTACCCCCCACCTTACTGACAGAGGATACTTTGARAAATATAGATATGTCTGTTATACTAACACACACTGGAAAGGCCTGGATCGGATTTGAAAGTTTCAGATTTGTCACATTCACACTGTCAGTTTTGGGTCACATTTGCCTGCATTGTGAACATAGCTTATAGTTATTGTGGTGGATGACCGTATGTTTTTTATAATAAATTAATTAGGAGCTGCCACAAATATACTGTCAAACTATTTAATGGCACAGATGGATGAAATGAGAAATATGAAACATATACAATATATAAAACATGTAATATTTTTGTAGATGTAGAATAGTCCTGATTTACATTATTTCAATAATTTTGTTTTTGAACAGTTCTTAAGTGGTACATGCTTAGAAAAGTTTGATAATCACAACAACATATATACACTCACCGGCCACTTTATTAGGTACACCACTCTAG
>NW_013952548.1:151475-153083 GCF_001266775.1 Austrofundulus limnaeus
TATATATATATATAATATTTACATTTCTTTATTCTTCTAAGTTCCATCCCCAGCAGAGTTGTCCTTTATTTTATAGGGGTTGAGTTGGTAACCCTATATTGTTCATAATAATTACCTTTTAAAATAAACCAAGTAAASCCAACCTAGCTGATTTTACTGAACAATCAACTATAACACAAAGATAGTATTCACACATCAGATTTGAATATAAATAATTGTTGCTGTTTTAAATAAGGCAGGAGTGCATTCAACCACCTCACTCGTTGACATTTGTTGTGCACCTACAGTGTATAATCTTTAGTTTTAGCATACATTATAATAAATTCCATATTTTTTCMCCAGTCAGGATCTTTTTCTGCACTGGAGTTCATGTGAAGTTGAAGCAAAGGAGAATGAATGTTCTTTTATCAACATACAGAYAGACCAGAGAAACGTATTGTTCATCAGAGAACGTTTCCCACAAAAGATGAATAAGGATGAGCGGGGACTTTGTGTTTTTCCTGCTGCGGCTCATTTAGTGAGCAGGAGAGAAATTGTCCACTTTCTCAAATAAGTGTKAGATTGCGGGCATGCATGTTTACACTTTCTGCCTGTGTGCATTTGTGTTTCCAAAGTGTTTGTTTGTGTGACGCTGATTCACAGATGCATTCATTTAATTCAAGCCAAAGTGGGCTCACTTGAAAAGAATCTGTAGTAGCAACAATTCAGCAGGGACCACGGTGCCAAAGTGGGAGGACCTTGCGCTCATTGAAATGCAAATGGCTTTGCAACATATTTAATGCTCAATTTCATCTTCAGGAAATTTGCTCCAAAATGAGATATAAAAAATGAGATGCAAGGAGGAATGGGAGAACACGGCAGCTCGGTGCACACTCTGCTGCAGTTCATAGATCCATATAATGAATAAAATTGTGTTTACGGCTTGGATCTTGGACTCAGCAGTGGCGTGTCTGGCTTTATGCTAGTAAGATTGTAAAATAAACAATGGGTTCCCAGCAACATCCTGATCCTGTAATACATTTCCTGGAATGAGTTGTAGGAAAATGATTTACAGCCATGTTTTAAGCTACTATACTTCACCACAAAGCCAGATTTGTGAAAAGATCTTTGTCCACATAGTTCCTACATTTTCTAAAAGTTTCCAATCTGTAAAAGTGCTAAATTCACTTTTGATGCAATTATTGCGAAAGATAAATGGTATTGGTATTAGTAATTAAAACACTATATTAGTGCTGTATTTTCTCATTATAACTAATTTAATTTACCTAATTGTAATGTTTGCACAGTTTAACAAAAAAAATTCTGCTTTTAAAGGGCCAATATTATGTGTTTCTCAGGTATATATTTAAATACTGTACCATAGTAAAGTATCTATGTCACCTTTAGTTGTTATTAAAATGCTGTTTTTATGTTTAAATAGAAAATAAACTTATCTTCTCATCACTTCCTCTTCTAAACGCCTTGAAATTGGCCTCTGCCTCTTTAAGAACCACCTTCCACTTCTGTCCCACCCATTTCGGGGGGAGGGGGGTTCGCACGCGCTATGATGCAGTTTACTTGGCATCTGAAAATACATTCCCTCCAAGGTATTTTGAATCTGAAAAGAGC
>NW_013952548.1:153405-190942 GCF_001266775.1 Austrofundulus limnaeus
TATAACATTATTACATGATATAAAACTCAAAAAAGTTGATTTTACATGATATTGCCCCTTTAACATTCTGTGTTTGTTTATTTGCTGCAAACATTTAGAACTAATAGTTTTGGCTAAGTTGTTCARTATAAACCCTGCAAGAAAATTCACCCGTATCTAACATCAAGATTTGTGCCTTGTTAAAAAGTCAAACACAATTATTGCCGCCAAGGTCATTTTTTAGAATTTAATATATTTACAGTATATAATGTCAGGAGATAATTTGCATTTTATCTAGATCACTGAAGTCATGAAGCTTTTTACTTGAATACAGAAGAGGGAAGGGGCACAATTGGGCAAATAAAAAATAAATTGGCACTTCTTATATTAAGATCCTCAGTTTGCTTTTTTTTTTTCTCGTTGCTCTCATTGGTGGGCCCGATGGATAGCCCTTCATCAGAGCTAAACAACAACAAAAATCTGAAGCTCCTGTTGAATAGTTTTTTTAAAGTCATAAGCAATTTTGTTAGTCCAGTACACCCCCTTTTCAGATGGAGCCCCCTTTTCAAATATGGGGTCTATCGTAAAACTGTTGGCTTGTGCAGAGAATGTCGGGCACATCAAAGTTCCAAATTTCATGTTGATTCTGTGATATGGGTGACCAAAAATCTGTGAAAAAAAGAAGAAGAAACCAGGAAAATAATATGACAATTTCGGGGTCATAATTATGAGTTCCTACAAGATTGTCATTGGTTCCTATGAACAAGTAAGATCCCAATTCCTAAGCTGGCCATTTATTGAACAAGTTAAAAATGCACTGAAAGAATATTTCGAGCAATCTCACATCCTTTAGATGGAAATTATCATTTTTCAAAGCACAATCAGTCAATTTTCTCAAGGAAAGAGACGTTTGAATTTTCCTTTTTTGGCCTTGTGACTTTTTTTAAATTATGCAGTCGTAGCTTCAATCACCCAGCAGAATTTTTGTGTATTTTTGTGTCACAAAACATTCTGATGTTGCTTTTTACTGAGCATTTCAAAGACTGGCCTTGTCATTTGTTGGAAGGAAATAAAAGTATCACAAAGTCACTAATTCCGGCAGGAGATCAGTTGAAATTCTCATTGCTGCCTCCTCAGTGTGGAGGCATTCATCAGGCTAAGAAAGCAGCCTTCTCTCACCCTCAGTCATGGCCATAAAAAATTCAAAATGCTTTCAACATTTTCACCTGGAACAAACTGCAAAGAAACTTTGTGTCATTCAGCTTTGTTTATGTGTGTATGCAGGTAATGTGGTACTCTGTAATAAAAGTCCAGGGTCAAAATAGCTTAAATGGGTTTCATCAGTAGGAAAGTAATGTCTTTTAGTGTGAGTTTTATTTTTAATGGTCTGTGCAACTTGATTAGTTTTTTCCAAACAGGTGAGCTGCAGATTTTAGGTGATAGATTGACTAGTTTCTTCTTACAAAGCAAACTCTAAAATGTTGAGAACTTACTGGTGTCCTTTATATTTTTATCACTCCCAGGCAGCAGGCATAACTAAATGAGCCCGTCTGTACGTGTCAGTTCCACTTTGCCTCAGCCTCTCAGATCCACTCACATCCCAGGCACAAAGTTAGAATATTCTGATTGTTGCAGGTTTAGTGATGTTCACTAGGAATCATATCCTGAATTGTTTAAAAAAAAACAGCAATAGTCACTTTTACAGCTGGGGATTTTAAGATACTTTTTTTGTTCATGCTGCATTTTTCATTCCTGGAAAGAGTCTCAGTTTTAGGCAAAACAAGAAAACTATTTAACAAAAGCATAAATTCACTGATTTTGCTAAATGCTCAAATGCACAACAGTGCATGTGCTTTAGTCTATTATATTACAACAAAGTTGTTGTTTTTTCTTCTTTTTCTTGCCAATACAAACTACTATTCAAAGTGCAACATACTCACAAGCTCATGTGAATGTAGATCCAAATCTTTATACATTGAAGAGAACCGTGTACAATGACAACAGGGGTGGACTGGGGAGAAAAAAGTGTGCCAGGAGTTCCTAACAGCCTGGCCCTCAACTGCTGGGTTTAAGTTATTCAGACCTGAACATGCTTTTATTAAAAAATAATTACATTTACAAAGCAAGCATTTTTTTAGATGCACAGTCTGTACAAGTGAAGCTAAAGTGTATATTTGGTCTGTGAGAGGAAACTGGAGTACCAGGGAAAAAAAAACATTCATGCAGAGGGAGAACATGTAAACATCATCTAGCAAGATCCAGCAAACGTTTTGCTGAGAAACAACAACTCTACCAACTGTGCTGCCAAATTTTACATCTATAATGTTGGTGAAGTCTCAACCATCCAGGTCATGATTGAAAAAAAATAATTAAAAAACAAACAACTCAACTTCTATTCTGCTGTCTAAGCTTTATAAATCTTCATAAAAGTCTATAAAGTTTAGAACATCACACTACTCCAAACATGTTGAACTGGCAAAGCATTCCTTAAGGGAAGAAAAATGTCTACAGTTTCAGAAAATAAGACCAGTTGTATTTTTTTCATCTTTGGCTTCTAAAACAAAGTAAATAATGCCTCTAAACTCATGAAAACCTAAATCCTAATGCTGAGGACATTTGATTTATACTAGTTATTTTTGTTGAGAAGGACTATTTTAAGTTAATGTTTTATTTTAAGTAAAATTTTTATAATTTTAAGTGTTAGTTTTGCAAATAAAAAACATTTTAATATATTTATAGGGTTTTATTAATCCTAAATAGCTAAGGGAAAATAAAACGAACACAAAGCAAAGATAAAACTGGTGGGGCCAACGATGTTTGGTGGCTGGAGTGGGGGGCATAGTCCCTCCAAGCCACCCTCACTTGTCGCACCTCTGGACAGATGCCGTTCCACAGAGGAAGCTGGAGCCACAGCACCGCACATCTCTCTGTTGGATTTGAGAAACAAACGGGGGGTTATACGTGGCTCTAGCAGGGACGAGACTTTTCACGTTCTTGTCTGCAGAGATATTAATCTGTAGCATTTAGAAGTGCACTCCATGGCCAGAAAACTGGTCCAGTGCTCAGCTTTGAATGTTTGTTTGCACACATCACAAAGCTCCATCTTGCTCGAGAGGAAACAATGGCAAACCTCACGATTTTTAGAAAAACCTGGTCACACCCCAAATATTATGTCATACCCCTAAAACAAGGAAGTAAGTTCTAGAAACAAACACTAAAACTAAACTTGTTGATTCTCTAAATGTTTAAATGACTGTAGCAATCACAAAGCACAAAACATTAGACTTTATTTAAAATTGAGTCAATCAACCACAAAATAGCAAACAAAATAATAAAAAGAAATATTACAACCTCCATTCCAATAAGCTCAGAGCAAATTGAAAGGTCTTTAGATTGGGCACCATTTGTTGACAACATAATGTAAAACAAATGTGCAATAGGAAGCATAGGCTTTTGTGTGTTACTGCAGGAAAGGGTAATGTACCAACTATCTAGATGCCAGCAGGACTGTTATAATGGGAAAATAATAGTTCTTAGAAAACCACCCTTTAAGGCGTCTGTATTCTGCCCTGGCTACTCTTGATCCCTGCTAATGGCTTTAGAATAATAGTTAACTGGTAATTTTATTTCTTCTACACAGTGCCAATAAATGTCACAATGCTTAGCACTAATATTGTTTGTGATTTGAGCAGCCTGTTGTATAAGTAAAAAAAATCCCCCCCACCCTTTTTTTTATCTTTGACTCTGAAATGTGTCCTCACAGTCTTGTTTCACAGCATTACTGTTGATGTCTTTGTCAGCTCCCTCATCTTTCTTTCCTTCTCCTCACAGATCAACTAAAACTCACCCAGGACCTGTAGTTCATCTGAGTGACAGCCCAAAGGATGAAGGCAAGGTGAGTAGGCGGATGAAAGAAGGGCTCGGCAACATCCCTCGGTTTTCCTTTAGTTGCACAAACTCCAGGAAGCTGCTTCTTTCTCCCTCTTGCTGTGCTCTTGGTTAAACTTCTATTAGCTTCAAACGCTCTGTAGTATATCTCTTTTCACTGCTTTCATGTTTCCTTTCTTCCTCGCKCTCCTTTAAAATTATGCACACATAAATAGAGATGTGAAGGACCTGTAGCTCCTTTCATTTGAAAAGAGCTGAGTTTTTTTTTTTTCAAGGGTCAAATCTAATCAAATTGGATGGAGAAGCGGCAGGTGGAGGAAATGTGAAAGAAGGCTTGTTGCATAATGATTTTTAGAATTATTTCCCAGCTCTGGGATGAAAGCCGACTTCAAAAAAAAAAATCTCATAGGTTCACAGCTGCTTTTACAAAACTGCAGAAACACTGCAATTACGCTGCGGTTTTACAGAAAATAATATTTACGTTGCTTAAGTTGATGCTCCAGATGGTTTGGTACTCAGAACCATCTGGAACGACTTCACTGGGAACTGTTTGGCAAAAAGCAGGCACCTCCAAGAAAACACTTGGCAGGTGATTGGATTAAGAAAGAAAACATCTTTTCCACCGAGAAAACCTTCATTTCTGTTTTTTTCTCCCCTCCCAATGAAAACAAACAAGCTCTGATTTAAATGATGCATTTGCAACTTTGACACTTACCTCTATGAAGCCAGGTTGTGTCATCACGGCCCACCTGAAGCTGGCAACATGTTGTCTTCATAATCTCTCTGCTTTGCAAGATGAAATAAATAACAAAACTGCCTTTTTATGGTAACGCTTTCTTTTACAGTACCCTTTTTAGCATGTAATTACATGGTAACTACTATGTTCATACATTAAAAGAAAACTTAAATACCATTTAATTGCATGGAAAATAATTATCTTAATACTATTTAGTTACATGGTAATAACATGTAAATACATTGTTATTTTCATGGTAATTACAACCTTATTCCATTTGATGGTTGCATGATAATTACCAAGTAATTGTATTTTAATTACAACTGTCAAATATATTTTAAAAATATTCACATTAATACTTTACAATTACAACATTATTACCATATAATTTAATTATAATAAGATGATAACATGCTTTTTAAGTGTAATTACTATATAATAATCTGCTAATTACATGGTAATTAAAACTTTTCCTCTTGAGATATACCTTGGAAATTACCATGTAGTTATGATATTTAAATGGTAATTACCACCGTTACCATGTAAAAAAGGGTACTGTAAAAGAAAGTGTTACCCTTTTTATCACATGCAGCTGAAAGGCAAAGGTGGATCATAAGGGTTTTGCTAGATTGTGTGAACCATTTTCCAGAAAAATGCAGCCTTGTGGGGACCAAAGCCCGGTCCCTATGTGTACGGTCCGGATGCTAATTTTTTTTTGGGGGGGGGGGGGTTGATTTAGGTCCAAGGTGTGAATTGAGTTTAGGTTTTAGGGTCAGGTATGTACCTGCGAGATTTGTTTAAGGGTAAATGGTCAGGGTCAGGGATCCGATCCTATTTTTGCCGGATGCCGGAGCTGCTCCGAAGTCAATCTACAAAGATCATGTTGCACCAACAGGAAAAGGAACAAACACAACATCTGTATTTTCAAAATAAGACACCATAAGTTGGAATAATTCTGTCAAAATTGCAGCTATATTAATCAACATATGGATATGTTTCTACGCAAATGCTGTCAGAATGTATCATAATTCGCCATTATGTTTTTTTATTTTTATTTATTTAATTTTTATTTTTTTATTTATTTTTTGTGAAGAGAAAATAGAGAGAGAGAAAAACAGAGAGATTAGAAAGATAGAAAGACTGAAATAGCGATTAGGATTATATTAAATATACACCAACAAAACACAGAACCACACGCCCAACATCTATCCGCTCACCTGAAAAATAAGTGGATAAATACATAGAAGGCACATATAAAAATACACACAAACCCATACGTACATATATAAAGATATACAAACATACATGCCTACATTCATAAATATTGTCGAAATCAAAAGTTTCAACAGCAACACAGTTTCAACCATAGATATCAAAAGCTTTTTTATCAAAGTTTTCAGCTGCGTTTGGAGTTTGTCTTTCATAGAAGTCATTATTTTTTGCTCTGGCTTCCACACTTATCACTGGATTTATCAAGCGATCTCCTTCATGCACACGCTCCTTCCTCTGTTTGTTGCACCGGAGCAGAGCTGAGGTTGTTTAAATTGGAACAGCTGCAAACTGCGCACTGCAGCACAGCGGAGCGGAGACACATGTAGTGTGAATCTGGGGTGAGATTATAGAAATGACCAGGGGTCTCATTTATAAAGGATTGCGTGGAAACCATACTAAAAGTGAATGTACGGCCAAAAGGCGGAAATGGCGAATGGCAAAAAAAAAATTCAGATTTATAAAACAGTGCGTACGCGTTTCTGCGCATCTTTCCTTTATAAATCACAGCCGCACGTCAGAGTTTGCGCACGAGGTCCCGCCTGGTGCGCAAACTCTGCGCAAGTCAATGCAAAGTACCTCATGAATGTTAAGATGTATTTAAATCAGTCAGCTGATCAATGCAAACAAAAGTGATTGATTCAGACATGCTCCGTCGTGCATCTGGAGGATGACAGGTGCTGACTGACAGCTGCTCACGTGAACAGATTGTCTGTAATTGACACAGATTTTCCCTCATTTTGCTTTAGAGTAATCTAACGATTTTTATAAAAAAAACTTAGCTTCAAATTAATTTTCCATCAGAGCCTGCAGGATGATAAAAACAATAAAAATAAAATTAAATAAGTCAGATAAAATTAGAAATAATTTCACTGCTTTTCTCCTCGTCCTCTCCCCCTCCTGCCTGCTCTGTTATCCGCGGCAGACACCCCCGCCTCTCGTGAGCGCGCGCGCACACACACACACACACACACACACACCGCGCGCGACAAACTTGGACTTTAAACACTAACATCCACACTGGCGAGGTGGATGCGCCCTGCGCATGTATCATGGACTTTTGCTGTCCTGCTGTTCGGGGAAGGGTCTGTGGGTCAGGGAGGGGTCTGTGGGTCAGAGAGGGGTCTGTGGGTCAGGGTCGTCTGAGGAGGAAGCAGATGAATGGAGTTGCGCACGGGAACTTTTGTTTAAGATTTAAGGTTTTTTTTTTATTTCAAAGGTCCTCATGGCTCAGCAGCAGAAGCATACATATTACTGTTAAGAAAGCTGATGATAAAGCTGAATAAAAATCTAAGTCTGATTCTGACGGTAAATTAAATATCTGACAGTGATCATTACACAGTGTGGCTCTAATTCTTCACTTCACCATCTGTGTCGCAGTTTCACGTCTCCAAAACAAGCGTACGCATGGGTCAGAGCTGGCGTGAGGCACCGCACATTTCCACGTCAAGTTTGGATTTTATAAATCACAACCTTGGCGCAAAAAGTGGCGCACGCAAGTTTCTGGGCTCAAATTGTGCGTACGCCAGTTTTATAAATCCGATCCCAGAACATGAATGGAAGTCATCCTGTGGTCCCCACGGGGATATAGAAACAAACTTGGTTGTGTTTGTATGCATATTGGTTTATCTGTTAGTAAAATACCTCATGAACTAGAAGAAATGTCTGCCTAAGCAGAAAGAAAATAATATTTTTTCTGCCAATTTGGGTGTTTGTTTTTTTTAGCCAGATGAGAATGCAGTCTCTGTAACTGTTGAGTTTCCATCCAGTTGTTTGATGTTTAATAAGTTTCACTCACTTTTTAATTTTAAAGGAGTTTGCAGTTTTTGTTGCTTCCTCTGCTTGTTTGAATACAGGCCTTCATTGTGTTTGTTCCTCAGCTGTAATTTAGATATGCATATGCCTGAATGCAATTTGCAATACAACCAATATTTCCAGGAAGTTTTCTAGCTCATAATTGAAACTTTTTTTAACTTGTTCCAGCAGTTTATCTGTTTTGTCTGCCTACCCAGACTGCTTTTTAGTTTTTGACAAGCATCCATTATGAAACTCTGATTTCGGACTATTACTGCACTTAATTATGAGTTTGTCAATCACCCGCCATCTTTCACAATGACAACGCTGTGAAAACGTAGAGAAAAGTCATTTGCCAAAAAAAAAAAAAAAAAGATTTTACAGTTTTAAACGTTTCATCGTAAAACAGAGTCGTTTCCAGATGCCTCCTGGTGCAGTTTTTGTTTTCTGTGTGTAATGGCATTGCTTTTTTATTCAACTTAATTCTTTATGTCTCTAATGCAAACTTTAGAGCTTTGCTTTAAAAACATCAGGGTTTAAGATTTCCTTTTTTTAAGAGCCGTTGTCATTCTTTGCTTCATCGGCTTCAAACTTGAGACGTCACACATTGTCTCCTCTCAGCAGGACAGCCATTTCTTCACACTGGCTGTGCTCCTCCGAGCAGTACTGGTCACTCTGTTCTCATCTGTGATTGCATCAGTTTTGCTCTTATCTCCCATTCTCTATTTGTGCAGTCTTATCTCTATGTGTGGTGCAAGTTACGGCACTGCTTTTCTGAAATATATACAGTATATATAAGAATGGAAAAACTTGCGTTACATTGAAGATATTTTACTTATTAATACTGTTTAATGGTGTAGTGTGTAAACTCCTAGATAAATGTGAAATATAAATACATTTATTTTTTCAGCCAGAAATATTAACCCTCAATAATTGTTCTCAGTATTTACACATTTTTGTTTAAAATTATATTCCAATAAAGTTGTGCAGTCTGATCATTAAATGTGAACCTAACACAGTGATTTCTTTAAACTGGTATTTCGTTTTAAATCCCCCAAGATTTGCATCTTCAGTTACTTTGTTTGAGAAACAACATTCATTGAATCTGAGAAATTATGTTTATATCATTTGTTAACAAAAACCTAAAATGAAACTTAACGTTCAAAAGGACTACTTAATGTTCAATGCAGGTGCTGTCACTGTAATATGCCTTCTTAAATTTTAATAACTTTCTTTTGTTGTTTTTGTCTTTGCAGTTGCTTATAGGGTTTGAAGGTGGGACCATTGTACAGTGGGACCTTCGGGCTAAAAAAGCAGACTTCAGAATCTATTATGATGAGGTGAGGAAAAAAATAAAGGTTTTTCTTTGTTTTCTCATTTGATTTGCCACAGTAAAATACATATTGCTTATTTCATGACATAACTTCTAWCCAATTRCTGTAATTGCAAATAAAACAACAGMACTTGTTTAACAGAAAACAGTATTTTAAGTACTCTAAACATTTCCAATTACCAATGTGTTTATGTAAGGTTGACCATGTGAGTTGCTGTGATTGATGAATCAGTATATCTCAGGCAGAATAAAAGTCCTCAGAGAGGTTGTGTTGCAGCCTCGAGGGTTTCCATGCTGATTTTTTCAACAGTTCTTCTCCTCATTTTATTTAACCTTTTGGTCTGCCATATGCTGAAAGTCAACTAAGTGGAGCACAATGAGCAGGATCAACGTTTTTGTTGTTTGGCAGTAATTACCTTTTTTTTTTCAAAGAGCAGTAATTGGAGAATCCAGTAATACTCTTGTCATTGCCTTTTCTATTTTTATTTTTATTTATTTATTTATTTATTTATTTATTTATTTATTTATTTATGTATTTATTTGTTTATTGATAGCTCGGACCACTCTGTTGGCTGGAATAGGTGAATACTAAGACATTTGTTGCTATTCCTCTGAGAAGGCAATGGGGCATAAAGCCAGTGTTTACAGTTGTCTCACACTGTTTGTGCTGATAATGTTGGCCATTTGACGCTCTCAGCTTAGAAACCAAAACTTTAATTTAGGAAATGATATGAAAATATCTGATTAACAACATAATAGTTTACCTTGTAATTAATTAGCATTAACTGCAGATTCTTACACTCTTTCTAATTAGCGTTTTCAAAAGACAAGGGTCAGGTTTTTTTGGTCTGATGCCAAGCCTTTTAACTAAATAGAAGATTGAGAACTGATGCTTTTCAAAAAAAAAACTATTTTTAACTGATGTAATATTTTAGACTTTTAATTCAAAAATCATTTTCATTTCAATAACTGATAACTGGGTGCATAAAAATCAATAATCTGCACTCCAGTAACATTTAGTTTAACATGTTAATCTTGCATATACCCAATTGGACTTCACATCTTTATTTCCTTGGGACATCATCCCTTTTTGGCAYTCATCTTCTGTTTTGGTTGCCAGCTCTTATCTCCAACCTCATTAATTTACCTTTCTGTTCTTTGTCATMACCGTAGCAGAAAACCTCTGCTTCACACCTGCTCAGCTGAAAATAAAAACAACATTCAACAACGCAAGGGTGCATCACTGAGTTACTGTTAATGGTAGAGCTTGCACTATTTTCATTAAATTTGAAATGTCATGCAGGCATTTCAGTTGCATCTATGTYGAACACAATCTCTTTTCTTAGGAGCTGTACCTGATTCATTCACACTGAATGTGAAACTATGTGCATGTTGAATGTAATTGAAATAAACTTGCATTAAACTGTGTGATAAGTGTGAAACATGTTTTACTTCATATTCCCAAACATGGCAGGTTGTCTTACTCTTGGCATGAAAATAAACATTTATATTGAACAAAAAGTCAGTTATTCATAAAAAATGGATGTTTATTGCCTTTTTTGTTCCTGAAGGAGCTGACTTTTGTAACTCTGGCATCAATAGGTTTTGAAAAACTCTCAAAGAAAGCCTAATGAAGCATTTGAGTTGCCTTGGGATTTTAGAATTCTGTCATTTTTCCAATAGCTTTTTGCATTATTGAGCTTTAAGTTCTAGCAAAAAACTTTGAAAAACAATTTGGAAAAGAAGCTCTGGGAATTGTGTCTTTCTCGTGTACGACAAGTCAGAAACTCTGCAAAAGTTCTATATGCATCATCATGAAGAAATTTAGTTATTACAGGCTAGTACTGATGTTAGAAGCACAACACTAGATTATTAGGGTTTCCTTTTTATAATGTTTGATCTATTATGTGTTAATTGATATAGAGTAGTTACATGTCTGAATTATAAACAATACATAAGTGAAACGTTATTATTACATTAGATTGAGATTTTTGGATGAATGCCTGTGATTCAGCCGTAGGTCAGTAGGGGGCGAACTCAGGCATTGAAGAATCATGTATAAATCGATGTACTTCCTGGCCTTTAGCCAGTGTGGTTTTCCTTGTCAGACCGGTGACAATTAAAGCTCACTCGGTTCCAGAATTCTGGTGTTGTATGGTTTATTCCTTCCACAAATCATTTTATTTAACAATGGTGTTTTCATCTTGACTTCAGTCRTATTAAACATGTATTTTTCTTACAATCAAATAATGGTTAATCTGAGAGACTGCTCCAGAAATGAATGATGAATCAGAAATAAGATACTTAAATTGTTTGAAATCTAACACTATGATGAGTAAACTGTCTACCTTTTTTTTTCTCTTTGGTACAGGCCATTCATTCAGCCAGCTGGCATCATGAAGGGAAACAGTTCATGTGTAGTCATTCAGATGGAAGTCTGACATTATGGAACCTCAGAAATACCACCAAGCCATTCCAGGTCACCTTTCCTCATGGTGAGATATACACCCAAATTATATTTTCTTTTTTTTTCACAATAGGAATAAATAAAGCTTGAATATGATGCTCTTCAGTATAAAATTAGTTGAATTATTTTCATCAGGAACAAATGATTTCTGCAGACGAGTGTGTAATTTTTCACAGTTCAGTTTTGGTTTCTTTCCTCTGATTTTATTTGCTTCCTGGCAGGGCATCATGACCTTGTCAGATTTGTGCTTCTGCATTGTGAACTGTGAAATCACAAAACACAGAGGCCGAAAACAAAAATACATGAGAGGCAGGGAACCTGACAAACAACAACTCTTTAGAAACAAGTGTAATGTTTAAGTGCTAGCCCTTTTTTTTTAGTTTGACTTAAATACAAGCTCACAAAAAATACATACATCACTTATGAAGTATAATTTATTACTACTGATATATAGGTGTCTGTTTAGAGAAAATACTTTATCCAAATGTAAAGATGGGAAGCTGCTGCAGTAGAAAAAACTCCAAAAAGAAAGAAGTGATTTTAGTTATACCCTCTGGAGTCTACAGGCCTGCAAGGTCAGTTTTGGCCTGGAGGCAAGCAAGTTGGCAAGTGCTTTCTGAGAGTGACAAAGCAATGTCTCTCTGGACCACTACCATGAGGCCATGAGTGCAGACAGGATGGTCTCACCTGTTATAGGCCACCCTGTTTTCTCGTCCTGGCTGGAAACTGTTTGGCGATCCCCCTTTCTGAGAGGCAGGGGTTTTCATATCAGAGATTAAACAGGTAGGTGAGCAAAAAGGTAAACTGGGCACATGAAGCAAAAAACCACCCCCCAGTGGTCAGCCAGAAAAAAAGTTGCTGAAAAACAGTAAGGTAGAGATCCAAACATAGGTCAGCAGAACAGATAACCAGAGATTCCAGCAGGGGGTAGACCAACGTCAGCTGGCCCAGATGATGCACCAGCTGACTCAAGTTTATTGGAACATCAGCTTGCTCCATTACTGCCATGACATAACAGAACATTTACCAAGGATTTTTGTTGACTCAGAGTTTGAGACTGAAACATAAACAGGGATTGCAGACTCTAAGGCCAGCTAAACACCTGCAGAACAGGAGGCAGGTAGTTCCTCTCCAGACTCGAACTTGAATCAGCAAAACTGCAGACCCAGCACCTTGTGGTTGAAGGGAGCCTGCAGAGTCTGGCAAGCGCCATATGGATTCAGACTTAACAGGTTGGGTAGAATCACATGGTCTGGCATAACATGATCTGGCCTAATGTGCTCTGGCATGCTCTGGTTTTGCTTCTGGCATTGCGAACACAAGCATGGTTACAGCGGGTAAAATAAGCATTGAACATGTCACCATTTTTCTCAGTAAATATATTACTAGAGGTGCTAATGACATGAAATTTTCACCAGATGTTGGTAACAACCCAAGTGATCCATACATACAAAGAAATCAAACCATAAATGTCCAGAAATGAAGTTATTTGTAATAATGTGGAACAGCACAGGGAAAAAGTATTGAACACACTTACTGAAATTTATCTAATACTTTGTACAAAAGCCTTTGTTGTCAATGACAGCTTCAAGATGCCTCCTGTATGGAGAAACTAGTGGCATGCATTGCTCAGGTGTGATTTTGGCCCATTCTTCCACACAAACAGTCTTCAAATCTTGAAGGTTTTGTGGATCTCTTCTATGAACTCTGATCTTTAGTTCTTTCCATAGATTTTCTGTTGGATTCAGGTCAGGTGATTGGCTGGGCCATTCCAGCAGCTTTAGTTTCTTTCTCTGAAACCAACTGAGAGTTTCCTTGACTTTGTATTTGGGGTCATTGTCTTGGTGAAATGTCCAGCCACGTTTCATCTTCATCATCCTG
Organism: Austrofundulus limnaeus; assembly: GCF_001266775.1. Taxonomy (NCBI): domain Eukaryota; kingdom Metazoa; phylum Chordata; class Actinopteri; order Cyprinodontiformes; family Rivulidae; genus Austrofundulus; species Austrofundulus limnaeus. The sequence goes on from NW_013952548.1 coordinate 166,753, forward strand.
GTAGATGGAAGCAGATTTTTATCAAGAATGTCTTTGTACAATTTTCCACTCATCCTTCCTTCAATTATTTGAAGTTTGCCAGTACCATATGCTGAAAAACAGCCCCACACCATGATGTTCCCACCTCCAAACTTCACTGTTGGTATGGTGTTTTTGGGCTGATGTGCAGTGCCATTTGACCTCCAAACATGATGTCTATTCTGGCATCCAAACAGTTCAATGTTGGTCTCATCTGACCAGACTATATTCTCCCAGTATTACACAGGCTTGTCTAAATATTATGCAGCAAATTTTAAAGGAGCTTCAACATGCTGTTTCTTCAGCAGTGGAGTCTTGCATTGTGAGCGTGCATACAGGCCATGGTGGTTCAGTGCATTACTTATTGTTTTCTTTGAAACAATCGTACCTGTTAATTCCAGGTCTTTCTGAAGCTCTCCACAAGTGGTCCTTGGCTCTTGGACAACTCTTCTGATAATTCTTTTCACTCCTCTGTCAGAAATCTTGTGAGGAGAACCTGGTCGTGGTCGTTTATGGTGAAATGATGACCTTTCCACTTCTGAATTATGGCCCCAACAGTGCTCACTGGAACCTTCAGAAGTTTAGACATTCTTCTGTAACTGATGCCATCATTATGATTTGCAACAATAAGGTTGTGAAGGTCTTGAGAGAGCTCTTTACTTTTACCCATCATCAGATGGTTCTTGTGTGATACCTGGCCATCATTTGGGACTGAACCAGCTGACTTTAACTTGCACTGACAAGGGGCAGGCTTGCTTTCTAATTACTGAGAGAGTTCAGCTGGTGTCTTGGCTTTCCATGCCTTTTTACACCTCCCTTTCTTCATGTGTTCAATACTTTTTCCCTGTACCATTCCACATATTACAAATAACTTCATTTCTGGACATTTATGGTTTGATTTCTTTGTATGTATGGATCACTTGGGTTGTTACCGACATCTGGTGAAAATTTCATGTCATTAGCACCTCTAGTAATATATTTACTGTGAAAAATGCTGACGTGTTCACTACGTATTTTACCCGGTGTATTTTTGGCTAGCTCAGACTTTAAAGACCTTGGTAGGGGATGGAGGAAGAATTGTGACTGGGATTGTGGCAAAGATACTAAGACAGGTGGTGGGGCTCGAAAACGATGACAGGCGGCGTGGTAATACGTACAAGCCATTGAGGAAACACTGCAGTGAAAACCAGCAGGGATCCCAGAGGGTGAGGCTGCAGAATGGCAGGAGCTTATCGCCTGCAGCTTTGCTTTTTTATGGCAGACCTCCTGAGGGTTGGCTTTGGGACCAGCTCAAGCTGAGGGCTAGCAGACTGCGGGTTCACTGACAGGGAACTGGCAAGCAGGAAGCTGGCAGACTATGGCTGGAACATCTATCTTAGAGCCATCAGGGTGAATACTAGCCTTAGTATAAGAGAAGCCAAGAAATTATCCATACAGTATTACTGGTGTTGTTGGAAAGAAATTTCTACCATGGCTAATGTGATTTTTTTTTTGGAAAAATAAATGTAAATTAGTACATTTTAAGTGCTGATATTGGACATATTTTTAAACATGAATTTTGCAGTTAAAAACAGAAAAGTCACCATGTGGCATCAGACAGAATCTGTGGCTGTTACTGACTTTGATGGGCTTGAACATAAACAGACTAAAAAATAACTAAAAAAGGGTTTTGAGTTGTTTTTTTAGTAGCTTGAGATGAGCTAATTTTGAAACCAAGAAAAATTAAAACACTAAGCCAACACTGAGTTACAGGATTATTGAATCTACCTGAAGGCAAAAGAAAAAAAACGCTCCAACAAGACAATTAAATACAGTCGACATGCAGTTATAGTAATCATTTGTTATTATGGCAACAAAGTTATTTAAAATTTCACATTAATTTAAAATAAACAAGTGCAATACGTTTCAGTTGTAGTGCTGTGTCATTTTTAATGTTTTTGCTGTAGTAGCAGGGTGGGTTGATGCCACACTGTTTAGAAATTCACAAAGCTATTAGCTTTTGTTCAAAGATTTCTGCCCATTAAATAAAAAAAAAACCATGGTCCCTCACTGCTTTCTACCTGAAATAATTCCTTTTTGTGTAAACCACAGAAACACTTCATTTGCAGAGGCAGAAGAAAAATAAATCTCTTTAATATTAACACTCTAATAATGGGCCACCATTTCACAATGAAAAATGGAAACGAACTGTGAAAAGGGAAACGGTGAAGTAGGAAATGGATTTAGATGCATTTTGAGCTGTTGTATCTTCTGATCACTTTAATGACAAAATTACTTATTCTACATTGTACTCACAGGTGTGGAGGACATGATTGTCAGCGTGAAATGATGCATAAAGCAACTGTACAGTATTGCTCAATAAAAACGAATAGCTTGAAACAATATATAATAAAATATTTTGCTATTCCCATAACTCAGGAAAGATACAGAAGGATGGGAGGAAGGAGTCATGTAAACCCATTCTCAAAGTTGAATACAAGACCTCAAGAAACAGGTGTGTGCTTTCAAACCTGTTCCAAAAGCCTGATTTCAGTAAATGTGAAGTGTCCTGATTGAACGTGTTGTCTGTGTCATTCATTCTTAAAGTAATATGCAAGCTTTGAGATGAAAGTTAGCTGGATTTGTTCAATTATGTAAATCAATCGCCTACCCATAGCTTTAAAATGAGGTTTTCTTCATTTTTGCAAACTCATTTCGTTCACTCTTTCATTTTAAGCAGTCTTCTTTTTTCAAAGGAAATTATAAGCAGGTGATTAGACATAAAACATTTTTATTATTATTACTCTGACAGTTTAATTATCACATTTAATAATTTATTCGGCTTGTCAGTTTGAGCTGGTTGGACCGAAACAAATTGAATCAAAGCCTCTCTGAGTGTCTGTTCTTCATCTTCAACAGTGAGCCTTTCATTATCTTCTCTGGTGGCCTTTCATACGACAAAGCAGGGCGACGGCCAGCTTTGACCATCATGCATGGCAAAGCCATGACCGTTCTGGAGATGGACCATCCCATTGTAGAGTTCATGGTGCTCTGTGAGACTCCTTATAATAATGGTGAGTAAAAATAACAAAATGTGTTTTATACATTTCTTTTTTGTTTATTCAGGGGCTTGTGTGAGGCTMAAGCTGAAAGATTTGGGGCACGTTCAAAATTTGCAAAACGTAGGGAAGGGCCTTTTTTAAAACCACTGTTTTATGGATGCAACCTACTCTAAACTCTATCAATATGCTGCTCTTTAGATCTTACTACTAAAATCTTTTGATTTTACTACACTAATTTAATTTTAGTTGACTCATTTAACTATAGTTATCAAGTAATTTAATGTATTCAAATTCATCATCATTAAGGGTATAATAAAATACCAATACACTGAAATATTGTGATATTTTATTTTCTAATATTGTATCAATTCTCAAAAACTTTGTATCGGTTTTTAATTAAGTCTCAATGGATGATCTCAGTTGTTCAGTGTTCTTGTGATTGTATGAAATATAAACTGAATTTAACATGTTTGTATGCATTGAATACATACAGTGGTTTGCAAAAGTATTCATACCCCTTGAACTTTTCCATATTTTGTCACATTACAACCACAAACATAAATATATTTCACTGGAATTTAATGTGAAAGACCAACACAAAGTGGTATACAATTGTGAAGTGGAAGCAAAATTTTACATGAATCAAAACATTTTTTACAAATAAAAAACTGAAAAGTGCGACGTGCAAAAGTATTCAGCCCCCTTTTCCCTGAGTGCAACCAATTGCATTCAGAAGTTGCCTGATGACTGCTAATGACTCAAAAGGGTCCACCTGTGTGTAATCTAATCTCAGTACAAATACAGCTGCTCCGTGACGGCCTCAGATGTTGGTTAAGAGAATATTGGGGAGCAAACAGCATCATGAAGTCCAAAGAACACACCAGACAGGTTAGGAATATGGTTTTGGAGAAGTTTAAAGCAGGCTTAGGTTATAAAAAGATTTCCCAAGCTTTGAACATCTCACGGAGCACTGTTCAATCCATCATCCGGAAATGGAAAGAGTATGGCACCACAGTAAACCTGCCAAGACAAGGCCGTCCACCTAAACTTACAGGCCGAACAAGGAGATCACTGATCAGAGAGGCAGCCAAGAGGCCCATGGTGACTCTGGATGAAATGCAGAGAGCCACAGCTCAGGTGGGGGAAACTGTCCACAGGACAACAATTAGTCGTGCACTACACAAATGTGGTCTTTATGGAAGAGTGGCAAGGAGAAAGCCATTGTTAAAAGAAAACCATAAGAAGTCCCGTTTGCAGTTTGCCAGAAGCCATGTTGAGGACACAGCAAACATGTGGAAGAAGGTGCTTTGGTCAGACGAGACCAAAATTGAACTTTTTGGCCACAATGCAAAACGCTATGTGTGGCGGAGAAAGAACACTGCACATCACTCTGAAAACACCATCCCCACTGTCAAATATGGTGGTGGCAGCATCATGCTCTGGGGGTGCTTCTCTTCAGCAGGGACCGGGAAGTTGGTCAAAGTTGATGGGAAGATGGATGGAGCCAAATACAGGGCAATCTTGGAAGAAAACCTGTTGGAGTCAGCAAAAGATTTGAGACTGGGGCGGAGGTTCACCTTCCAGCAGGACAACGACCCTAAACATAAAGCCAAAGCTACAATGGAGTGGTTTAAAAAAAAGAATATTCATGTGTTAGAATGGCCCAGTCAAAGTCCAGACCTAAACCCAATTGAGAATTTGTGGCAAGATCTCAAAACTGCTGTTCACAAACGCTCTCCATCCAATCTGACTGAGCTTGAGCTGTTTTGCAAGGAGGAATGGGCAAGAATTGCAGTCACTAGATGTGCAAAGCTGGTGGAGACATACCCTAAAAGACTTGCAGCTGTAATTGCAGCAAAAGGTGGCTCCACAAAGTATTGACTCAGGGGTGCTGAATAATTTTGCACGTCGCACTTTTCAGTTTTTTATTTGTAAAAAATGTTTTGATTCATGTAAAATTTTGCTTCCACTTCACAATTGTATACCACTTTGTGTTGGTCTTTCACATTAAATTCCAGTGAAATATATTTATGTTTGTGGTTGTAATGTGACAAAATATGGAAAAGTTCAAGGGGTATGAATACTTTTGCAAACCACTGTAGTGTGTACTTTACCATTTAGAGAAAGCAATGGCAACATTTTTCTTTGCTTACAAAATTGCAAATGATTGTTATATATCATATCTTGACCCCATATTGGGATATGCATCACATCACCAAATTCTTGCCAATACACAGCCCTATGATCTACAGCAGGGACATCAACATTAAATTTTGTGCTGGAGAAATATGGCTAAGTGGTAACAAAGATACAAAAGGTAATCCACACAGAGGGAATTGCACTCCCTGATGGGAGAATAGCAGATGCTAAGGAGAGCCTTGGAATACAACAAATGGCATCCACAAAGAGGCCACAAGTTTATATATACATACACTGGGTAAAATAAATTGTGGTAATAAATAAAGTGTATTTCAATAAATTATTACTGATACCTAGGGGAGCACCAACAAATCAGCCGGCCGATTTCCTTAATTTTGGGAGATCAGAGATTGGCCGATCCTTTGATAAGATCGGTGGAAAAGATCAGCTTCTCTGCCTCCACAAAGGTCTGAAAATCAGCCACTGTCCTCTTTTGCTCTGCTGTGAGCACTACCTAGTGTCCAGTAAAAACAAGTTTGTATTGTTTCAAGGGTATTGTTCAATGTATTTCATTAAAATAAGGTTGGAACATTGAAGTTGTATTATAACACCTGAGTATCAACTGTTTAAATAATCGTGTCGGCCAAAATTGGAATCGGCAGGTCAGATTTTTTAAAGATCAGTGATCAGAGATTGGCCAGAAAACTAGAATTATTGCACCCCTAATAACCCATTTCATTTGAATATGTGTTTTACAGAGGTTCAAGAGCCCTATGCAGTGGTAGTGCTGTTGGAGAAGGACTTAATTGTTGTGGATCTGACACAGAGCACGTATGTGGTTTGCATATTCTACACAGTCACGGTTAACGGTTACCCATGGGTGAGAAACATGTGAGAACACAAACAGTGGCTGTCCCTACAGGAATGCTTTTATAGTGTTTTAGGAGGCAGCCAAAATGCAAATTTCTGAAAAACGATGACGTCACTATCCCACTTCTAATCTAACCTACAATGCCAGGGCATTGCCTTCTCTTTCTTGAGTTTACATTTTGCACACCACGTGGAAGCTTTATGTCCACATCTTGTTTTTGGTCTATTTTTGGGGCAGAGTTGCAGCATCTCATACAAGCCTAGCATAGTTTCTACTAGTTAGGGCATTGTTGATGTTCCATCTGGACAAAGACTATATCATTTATCCATAACACAGTTTGTTGAATCATATCTTTAAGCAGAGATGTGAGTTTGCTCTCAGGGTGAAAAAGTTATCACCTCAGTTAACTTGTCATTGATGAATGTTGAAAAGATGAAGGCAACTGATGAGATTTTTTGACAGATTAACACCCAAGTCTAGGGAGTACATTTGAATAGTAGCACAACACTTAGGTAGAAATTAGCTTGCTTAGTAAATTAGGTTCTATAATTACGCCCATTAGATGTAAATGTCTCTGGGTAGCTGTGGTTGTAACATACTAAGATTGTATCACATATTCACAGCTCAATGATCAGCAGTTGGATCGAACAAGTTAACTGTTCAATAAATAAAGTTACAATGCATCTACAAGCTTACATTGTAGATGCTTTAGCACAAACGCATAGTTTGCAGAGGTTATATTGCATATATTGTACAATATTTTAACCCAATTTTACTTAAAATTATTTTGTAGGTAATAATGTTTCAAAATAGGATGTGTTAATGTTATTGTTTACCTTCAATGAGGACTAAACTATAACCTATATCAAACAATATGTTTGTTTCTTGCAGCTTCCCAGTGTTTGAGAACCCTTACCCCATGGATGTCCACGAGTCCCCGGTCACCTGCACAGCTTATTTTGCAGATTGTCCACCAGACATCATCCCCATTCTCTACTCTATAGGAGCCAAACATAAGAAGACTGGCTACAGTCATAAGGTTAAGAAAGTGGGTTTTGTGGGGAAAATAATGTATTGTTGATTCTGATTTATTAGATTTGCATCCAGTTTAGTCTTGCTTGGATTTTTCAGCACAAGGACTGATTTTGTATTTATGAAYCCACTGCATTCTCACTATATTCTCTTCATGGAGAATAAAAAAATGGGAAAAAGAGAAAATAGTTTGTTTCTGATCTGCTAAAGACACTAATTTGACTGTAAGTTCAAGTTTAATCATAAATTAAACAAGTAGGTTTAGCCTTCCATAATAAGTGGTGTTCAGATTTGTGAAAATGTGATAGGTTATCATTTTCCCGCATGCCGTTTTAATCCGCTTCTTTTTGTCTTTAAAAATGAAAGTATGGGTTTTTGGAAACCTTAAATGTGCTACTGTGAGTTTTTAAATGCAGCTAAGCAGGGGCACATTAGGACAAAAAATAATTAATAAATAATTAGAATTGATTGTAAAAAATGTTCTTTTCTCTTTATCAAGGAGTGGCCAATTGGTGGAGGAACATGGACATTAGGTTCCCACACCTATCCAGAGATCATCGTCACAGGGTAAGTTGATAAAAAATCAATGTTGGCATAAACGTTAACCATTAGAAAATATTATCTTGCGATTGGTAACCCACATTAAATCATATCTATATGTAAATCTATTTTTCYAGGACATGAAAAGATGGCTGGGATTCATCATATTCATTTTTGCAAAAGCACAGTGCTTTAAATTTTCCGGAAAATATCTTAACTTGTTAAATTTGCACACAGAGGGATGTCTTCTTTTGGGTAAACCTCACAGACATCAATGTCAGCCAATGTGCATCTTTGATGCTGATATCTTTTCTGTGTAGTGCACAGTGTGAAMAGGCTCAAAATCCCAGATCATAGAAACTTCATTGCCTCAAAATAAAGCAAGCATTCAAATGTGATTTTCGGCTTTCGGAGCATTATGAATAGCTCTGATATGGATTGAAATAGTGTAATATTTAGCAGTGGTAATAAATGAGATGATAATTATTAATATTTTAAAGAGTTTTGGAGATAGCCGCCATTTTTAGGTAATAATTTGTATCACAGAAGCATCTAAAAAGGTTTAGATGCACATTTTGTAGTTAATGGTTCTGTCTGCTCTCTCAATACATTTAGACACGCCGATGGATCAATAAAATTTTGGGATGCATCTGCATGTAAGTCCTCTCCTTAAACCCCTCTCTTTTTTTCCAAACATTTCTAAAAATGATGTGATTTGTTCATAACAGAGTTTTGTTGTCCATACAGCAATCCTGGCAATAAGAACTTATTGACCTGACATTTTCTCTAAATTTGTCCCAAAAGTCACACTGCAGATGTTGTACAAGCTGAAGACTTCCAAAGTCTTTGAGAAGCCAAAGCCCGGAGAGGGTCGGGCTGCTGAATTAGTGGAAGAAGACCCATTTGCTGTTCAAATGGTCAGCTGGTGCCCTCAGAGTCGAATCTTCTGTGTGGTCGGCATCTCGGCTCACATCATCCTGTATCGCTTCAGTAAATATGACGCCAACACTCAGATAGTGGTACGTTAAATAAGAGTCAATTCATCGCCTTCAGATTTCTGCATTTGTTTCAGCRTTGTTTAATTATAGCTGCTTTGGTAAGTTCTCTTGATTCACTCGTATTTCTGTAACTGTGTCCTCCCCAGGCGCTAGAAGTACGCCTGCAGTGTGATGCTGAGGATGTCATCACTCCTTCAGAAAACGAAAACAATCCCTGCTTCTCAGAGACAGGCTCGCACTCACCCCAACCACACCACCAGTACCCAGTCAGCCCGGGCAGCAGGACGCCGGAGGGGGCCAAAGACAGCGTCCCCTGCCTCAAGTAAAATCTCTGCCCACACATCATAGACACCTTACAGCAGAYAGCAACAAATATTGCATTTTTTGACGAGTTCTTTGTGGGTCTTAAAGTGGGTAAGAATATGTTTTATAAAGCACCAAGAAACAGTAAGCTATGAAGCCCCAACTGCATGTAATTAGAACTACAGAGATATAACCTTTTAGACTTAAGCATGAGTCATACATTTATAATGTGTCAGTACGGTAAGTGGTGGCTCAAAGGCACAGTTGTTAAAGCTATTGCCTCACAGCTAATGAGTTGTAGGTTTGCTTCCAGACCATTTTGTTATGTGTTTGTATGATTGTCCCATGCACACAGTGGTGGGCAGCGCTAACCCAAAAAATTATCTCTGCAATTTCTAAAGCGCTTATGAATATATTTAGGTCYGCAACTTCAAAAATGCTTATGCCATAGAAAAACTAGCGGAAGCTTATTTTAAAGCGCAAGTTCAATTTGACACTTATTAGCTGGCAACAATTTATGTACAATATATATGTACAACACTGCCAACTAGCGGTGTATGTACCCTTGTACAGCTTAATCCTACAAGCACTGATTGCTGAGGATGTGATTTCCTGAAACAGAACTTTGGCTACTGGTGTAAAAATTACAAAGTTGTTGAGGATTGCTAGTTCGGCCGATTCTTTAAAAAGTTGTTGAGGATTGCTAGTTCGGCTGTGTTTTTAAAAAGTTGTTGAGGATTGCTAGTTCGGCTGTGTCTTTAAAAAGTTGTTGAGGATTGCTAGTTTGGCTGCTTCTTTGTCTTTTTCATTTGTTTGTTGTGTATTTTTCATTAAAGAAGCATCACTTAAGTAATTTTAAAACTGTTTATTGGAAAACTGAAGCGATGCATTCTGGGTACATGATGGATTTGATTTGTGACAGGAAACCAAAGTTTTCCATGTAGTTGCTCCAGTTGACCATCAGATGTTTATCTAACCTCTCTGGCGGATTGCTTAGACCAATCACATCAAGTATTGAGCTCCAGCATTTAAACTTTCCTTTTTTTTAAAAAAAAAAAAAAAGGAGCTTCGATTGTAAAGTAAAATAAATCAATTTGTACAAAATTTTAGTAAGGATTACAAACGTTAACTGTTTTTGCTGGGAAAGGGAGTTCTAAACATTGCCTTCCTGCTATGTAAGCAGACACAAAGCATTGTGGGAAATCAGAACCGTGGCTGAAAGCAACAGTCAGCAAGGTTGTGTACTTTTCCAATAAGTGTGTTTATCTGGGAGTTGTGCTGTTGGATAGATCACATGTGCTGTGATGCATTGACAGCCAAACCTTCCGCTGTTCAAGATAATGATGACTGGTAGGTAATTAGTTATTAGCGGCACTGAATTTTAATGTTAGAAAGCGCAAATCCGCTTTTGAATTATAAAACTTAGTAAGATCGCTAAAGCACAAACAAAATATTTAGGTCCACAATTAGCGGATTTGCTCTTTAGCAGACTGGTGCCCACCACTGCATGCACAAGTGGGTTTTCTCCAGGTATTCCGGTTTCCTCCTTTAAACCAGAAACTTGCATGTTAGGTAACTGTAAATTTCTTCTAGGTGTGAGTATCTCATGGCTCTGTGATGGACCGAAGATGTGTTCAGGGTCTACTCCCCATTTCACATAGTGATTATGGGAGATAGACACCACCTGCCCCGTGACCCAGATAAGAAAAGCAGGTTAAAGAAAATGGAATGATGGAAAAAAACAACAAAACATTTTTAGTCACTGTATCTTTTCAAGATGTAGAGATTAGTAACACAACTCACAGCCTCCATTTTTTGGTGGGTTATCTTCACGCACTGTTGCTACATAATCTTTCAATTATTATTTTTTATTTGTTTCAGGGTGAAAGACCGAGTGGTTAGGGTCCCTCCTGGCTACCAGTCAGACCTGGTCATCCAGCTGCTGTGGGTCGATGGAGAACCACCCCAACAGATCACCAGCCTAGATATTAATTCTGCATATGGCCTGTAAGTCTTCAGATGTGTTCTGTCTGTTTCTCTGGTATCCATCTATGAGTCCATTCATTCTTTTTTCGTGGTGCAAAATTGGAATATCTACAGCAGACAAACATATTGAAAAGTATTAACCATTTCCATAAATTTGACTGCTGCCAAACATTTGTCTATAAAATATCAAAATAGACAGATATAATTCAGGAATTGAGTACTACGCTGAGATTATGGCTCGTTTTTACCCGTAACCATATAAAACATGACTTAGATTGATCTTTTTTCTGAAACAAAGCAGTCACAGGTTGGTATCAAACTTCAGTGAAAGGGAAAATTTAATAGGGGCTTATTCCAGAAAACACAGTCAATCCCAACTCCACATATGGTTTTGGGTATTCATATTTCTGCCCATCTGTCTGTCTGTGTTTCATTGGGCCGTATTTTAATTCATGTAAGCAGAGTTTTATGTATTAGGGGTATATAAGGTTGTATAAGGTTGCAGGTCAATAAATAAGCATTACCTGGAGCAGCTTGCACCCGCACTTTTTCCACAGCCAGGAACTGTCAGCTGTGCAATATTTAGCAGGCTTTAATTTTGTAGCAGACACTTTTGACATTTACAGACATTAAAGATCAGGGATAATGGGAAATGTGATGCTTGAGACCCGTTTAACCCTGCATGGGAAAAGTTTCTTTTTTTTATTAGATAGACGTTTTGCTAATAATTTCTGTGACCTTGGTGAACACTGAGTCATTTATTCTAGAAACGATGACACTTCTATGATTTTTCTTGGCTTTAAGACTATTTGATGACTTTGCTTTGAATAGAAAACTTCACTGGAAGAATTTAATAAAATCAGAGCTTGGTTTATCAAGCTCCCCTGAGAGTCAAGGTTTGGATCTCTCATCTAAATATCTCATATGCAGCTCTCCACAGTTTGAATAGAGCTAAAAAAACAGTTTTTTTCTTGTGTTTTGCTTGCTTTTTCATTAATGTTCACTCTTTGACTTAGACACACACACAAAAGAAAAGAAAATATATTTTTGCCATTTTATAAAAAAAGATTTCTGCATCAAACATTTATTGAAGCAGCAATAGTTCTTAAATATTAGTCAAAAGACCCTTTATGTTTCAAAACCATGCATTCTTTCCTCATCTCTTGTTATGTTTTAATTGCTTAAGTTGAAATGAAGACACAAGATTGTCTCCTAAGTTTATAATTAGGGCCAAATACGTCAATGTCACCATAAAGTATTGCACATTCAGAAGTAAACAAAAACTTCATTTTAAAGAAACTTTTTAAAATTCCACTGCAGCTTTCTGTTAGAAAYAATTTAACTTAGTCGAAGCTTTGCACATCAGTAATGATGATGATGATGTTTCCATGTGAATGCTTGGTTTCGCATTTTAGAAAAAAAATAGGAACTGTTCGGCAATGTTGTGTCTTTTATGACCACCACATAGCTCACAATACCTGATGATGCTGTAGGTTTGTTTTGCAGATCCTTGTTTGTAAGAATTTCTTTTTTCCAAATGTATATTTATCTTCTTGCAATTAGTGAAAAATACTATTGCTAAAATAAAACATAAATTTGTGCCAACACAATGAATTATGTTTTAACAGTCTGAATCAGATTCTGCAGAGCAGGGAGGTGTGGGCATAAATTATTTTACGTTCCCTAACATCATATTTTAAGTTTTTTTGTTTTTACAATGCTGATAGCAAAAGCAGGTATAACCAGCACCTGATTATCCAATTCCCTCCTTCCTTTTGTTGTTTTCATTCCTCTTGATCAGCTATGCCAGATGCTTCAGGGGTTTACAGGTGGCAATGGATTTTGTTGGAAATTTGCCATTAATATTGAAATCACAGCAGCCCGAGCAGCGTGAGATAAAGACAGGCTTTTGTTGTCAGTAATTGCATCCAAATGTCACCGTTAATTTCACAGTCTTTGATAGTGCTTCATGTTGCACCTTTAATGTCAGTGGCACGAACCCTGCGAAAGAAGCTAAAATTGCCTGCCGTTTGAACGCATTTTTGTGTTTTGCGTTTCCTCCTTGTGTTTGTTTGCATCCAGATTGGCGTTTGGGAACTGCAATGGGCTAGCAGTGGTGGACTACTTGCAAAAAACGGTCATATTGTGCATGTCTACACTGGATTTGTACGGAGCCACCGACCCCTACCAGCGCCTTACCCGTTCCCCTCGTAGGAACAGACAGTCCACCTCAGGTAGCACACACACAAAAACCTCCGGGAACCTAGATGCATATGGAGGTAAATTTGTGTTTTTATTATTCAATCAAACAAAAACAATCTTCAATCAAAAAATAATAATTTCAATCAAAAATATTTTTTTCAGCCAAACAAAAAATAAATTCAATCAAAATTAATATTTTCAACCAAAAAATAATAATTTCAACCAAACTAAAAAAGCAGTTTCAATTTAAAAATAATTTCAACCAAAAAAAAGTTTTATCAACCAAACAAAAAAACTATTTCAATCAAAAAAAAAAAGAAAAAAAAAAAAAACCTATCAAAACGTTTTTTGCAAAACAGAAACTTTTGGTTGAATCTCAAACTTTTGGTTGACGCTTTAAGTTTTTGGTTGACTTTCTAAGTTTTTGGTTGAACTCAAAAAAGATTTGAACTCAGACATCACAAACTAGGGTAGTGGCGCAGGGAGTAGAGAAGCCAAGCTTGTGATCAGAAGGTAGCCGGTTTAACTCCAGGTTGGTCTCCATGTTGCACGTGTGTTCACATGTGTGATAGGTTAAATGTAGAGACTTGAAAGAGACCTATTATGCAAAATTCACTTTTAAAAGTTTTTTTTACTCAACTTTGGGTGTGTACTTCTTAAGAAAACAGTCCTAGGACCAAAAAATGCACCCAAGGGCATATTTACTGTAAGTAAATGTATTTTAATGTATATTAATGACAAGTTTTGTACATTTTGTGATGTCACAAGCCGAATGACAACCCACCAGAACCTGTGTTCAGCCTCTTACCTTGCAAACCCCAGGTGAAGCTGCTCCTCCATATAAAAAGCTGTCACGGTGTTGTTGTGTAATGTGCAGCTCATTTTATGACAAGCCTCCTGTAGCACAGTGGGTAGAGTGTTGGACCAGAGAGTGGGAGACTAGGGATCGAAACTGACATGGACACAAAGAATTTAATTTTTTATTTTCATTTGTTATGAACATGTTTTCTCATGTACTTCTATTGTTTAGCATATTAAAGCCTTGTTGAAGCCTATTTGCCAAAGTTGAGTAAAAAAAACCTTTAAAAAGTGAATTTTGCATAACAGGTCTCTTTTAAGTCTCTGCATTCAACATTTTACACATGCGAACACACATGCAACATGGAGACCAACCTGGAGTTGAACTGGCTATCTTCCGATCACAAGCTTAGCTTCTCTACTCCCTGCGCCACTACCCTAGTTTGTGATGTCTGAGTTCAAATATTTTTTGAGTTCAACCAAAAACTTAGACAGTCAACCAAAAACTTAAAGCGTCAACCAAAAGTTTGAGATTCAACCAAAAGTTTTTGTTTTGCAAAAAACATTTTGATAGGTTTATTTATTTTTTATTGAAATAGTTTTTTTTTTGTTTGGTTGAAAAAAAATTTTTTGATTGAAATTATTATTTTTTGATTAAAGATGCTTTTTGTTTCATTGAATAATAAAAACACAAATTTACCTCCAAAGTTGCACTTACTGCACCGAAAACTCCACATAAGATGCCAACTGTTCGGTTATCACATTCAGACTCCTCCTCTGTCCACTAATTTTCTTTCTTCTCTCTTTTGTTTCTCCTTTTAATGTCAATCTTCTCTCCACGCGGTTCTATCTTAAAGGTTAGAAAGATCCATCATGCTAATATATTATATTTTAGATGATAGATGGATATTTTTCAAGTATATGTCATGCCACCACTGTTACGTTTATATGTCAGTAATGGTGAAATTGTAAAACATGCTTTTAGTGATCTACAATTATTCAAATATTTCTATAAAGCAGGGCTAAAAATGTGCTTTGATTTGATTCAAATAATACATAGTTTGCACTGTTAATTGCTTTTAAATCATACCCTGCTAATATTACTTTTACATAAATATAATATGATGAGTTTCCAGTATTAGACATGCTGCAGAAAACTTTAAAACCAAATGGCACTTTTTTGACAATACCGATATAAAACCACATAAACTGACAAACATAATAGCTTACATTCTTTTTACATTTTTTAACACAATTCTAGGGGTGGCAGGATATGCTCGTGTAGTGAAATGCAAAAAAAAAAAAAATCTGTCAAACTCTGCACACGCTGTCGTTTTCCTCCTTTCCTGTCACACAAGACCACACAACAACAGAAGCATTTGCAGTTTGTTATGAGGTGCATGTTAACAAATTGTTGGTCATCCAACATTTGCATTTATATGCATGTTGTCTTCTCTGTTTGCTCTGTTTCACTCTTGCTTGAGCACATATCTGTAGTTTGAAGCCACAGAGGTCTTGTTGTATTTTCCTGACCCTCCCTCACTTCCCTTTTGTTTCTCTCCTATCTTGGCTGGCAACAGCCTCTGAAGAAACAAACTTAGACTTAAAATGCCATTGTGGGATTCAACACTACCACCCACCACAAATAATTCAAACATAATATTTATTTATTTTATACAGTATATTTATTTGACACTAAACTAAGTTTGGCTGAGGAACTTTCAGCTATTTATGCAGTTTTTGTTATTGACTCCTGTAAAAACTATGAGTAGGGTGTTTGGAATTTAATTATTTTCTATTAAAGTCAATTTGTAAATACTTTGAAATGGTTTGGCACAATAAATAATAGGGTGCTTGCTAAGCTGTCTCTATAAAAGTTGTGTTTTGTCTTTATGCATTTTTAGCTGTTGTTACCATATATATTTGTAAACTACAATGTGTGCACAATTTTCAGGCAACTAAGAAAGTTTTTTGACTCTCTTTTGGGTTCTACTTCTGCTAATCCAAGCTATATCTACTTAAATGCTTATTTAATATGAAAATTTTATAATATAACTGATTCTAATCAAGAAAGGTGTGGCCTGAGTTGCAAACAAAATTCAGGTTTGGTCCTTTTGCCTCTCTGGAAAGGTAGCAAAGGATAAGAATAACAAAGACTTAAACCTATTGCTGCATTTTGGTTCTCAAACATGTAGTGCACTCATCTGAAAAACAGCAAAGTGCAGAAAGAATCCAAGCAAATGCCAATGCTTTTTTTATTTTTTTAATATTTGTTTTTGCAAAAAGGTCCATCTCTACACACTTCTAGTGAGTTATAGCACCCCATATCTGTGTATTTGATGTTTTTTTTTATTTTGCTTCAGGGCGCCGTTACAAAGCAGCTTTTAAATATTTGAACTGCAGCGGCAAAAATGGTCGGTGAAAACGAGTTGGTAAATTCCCCTTAAGACAATTTCAGCAATTGTCTCACAGTCAGTAAGTTTGCAGGAAATAGCGAACGGAATTGCAAAACAGGAGAGAACAGGAGGAGATGCAATAGCAAGCGACTAATTAGAAACAATAAACATAAACAGAGGCACTTATTTTAGCATCTTGTGCCATGATAAGTGCAAGCATATTGTAGAAGTGCAAACCTTCCTGGAGGGCAACACTTAAAGTAAGATTGCAGCAGGTTGGAGAACCAGTACTTATTTGTGTTATTACAGCGGGAAATTTTTAGTCTAAAACCTGCTGCTTTTCTTGAAAATCTTTTTCTTTTTACTGAGTTTTTTTTCTCAACTATATTAGCAGAGATAAATTTTGTAATATTCACATCCAATCACATTATTTTTCAATTTTCCTTTTGCTCCCAGCTAAAATAAAAGCCTCAAAAATGGGATTAAATTGGTCAACAAAATTATTTTGAAATCTCATTTTGTTTTACAATTTTTTAAAGCCAGTGCAAAAATAAGATTGAAATAAAGAAAAAAAACAACAACTTCCTTTTATTGAATCTTTTTGGATTTACTAAAAATTGCACATGGTCAGCAAATAAGTCCAAAATAATTCAATGTGCCTCAAAATGTGCATGCAGTGTTCACGTGCAATATGAAATGTATTTATTTGATATACTGAATTGTGCTTTATTTCCAACTGTGTTTTCCCAGACACAGTGTAAATCGCAGCTAAAGTTTGGACATAAAGCAACAATCTGTGTTGCTCTAATGTTTCTTGCTAACACAGTGGTTTCTTTTATTTAAATTGTGACATCAGCATTTCTGGGGTTTGCCGGAGCAGCCGGTATAAATTGTCTGTCTTCCCCTGATACAAACTCAGTTGCTGCTTGCTCTTACTTTCTTTTCCACTCTAAGTCGATGTGTTCTCTCTCCCCCCCTCCAACCCCTCACCCCCTCCCGCCTCCCCTCCTAAAAAAAATATGTCTTCTCCCTCTTGACATCGTTCCTTTATCCTCTTCTCTTTACCGCCATCTCTCGCCCCACTCACAACGCCATATCTTTCTCTGGTTCCCTTTCCCTCCTGTCCAACACTCACCCTTTCATCCTGCCCACCGCTCCCTCTTACCCTCCCCCTCCCCTCCACCTTTGGGTGACTCTGTGGCTGCTGGTGTGGGCATGCGGGCCTGCCTGACAGAGCATTGCATGCGCGGCCTGTCTAACCTTTATTCAGATTCAAAGAAAAGGATCCGTACATCCTATCAGAGTAAGTCGGGCCCTCGTAAAGAAAAAGGCTGTGTGGTTGGGGGGACTTGTTGTGTGTGTGCAGAAGGGTTGGGGTGGGTGGTGGGGNGTGTTGATTTATAGAAAGGGATGGCAGAGAAACAGATGTGGTCCTTCTGCAAAGCAGCAAAACAATGAAATGACTGGAATATTTAAATAATTATCTCTTCAGTTTTTCCTTATATGAAACTTTTCCTGTTCCAGTCATGTCTGCGTTTTGTCCTTTGCAGAAGGAGAGTCATGCTTTGAGTCCGCAAAGTATGGGAAAGTTATGAAATTTATATAATCCATGTGCAGTGGTGGGCACCAGCCCGCCAAAGCGCAAATCCACTAATTGCGGACCTAAATATTTTGTTTGCACTTTAGCGGTCTTACTAATTTTTATAATTCATAAGCGGATTTGCGCTTTCTAAAATTGAAATGCAGTCCCGCTAAGAACAAATAATCTACCAGTCATCATCATCTTGAACAGAGGAAGGTATGGCTGTCGATGAGTCACAACACACGTGATCTATCCAACAGCACCCCTCCCAGATAAACACACTTATTGAAAAGGTAAACATCCTTGCTGACTGTTGCATTCGGTCAGTGTTCTGATTTCCCACTATGCTTTGTGTCTGCTCACGTAGCAGGAAGGCAATAGCAAAAACAGTAAACATTTGTAATCCATACTAAAATTTTGTATGCATTGATTTATTTTACTTTACAATCGGAGCTCCTTTAAAAAAAACGTTTAAACGTTGTAGCTCAATACTTGACGTAACTGGTTGAAGCAATCGGCCAACGGGGTTAGAGACTCAGAAATGATTTAAAGATGTTTTGCAAATGAAGACTGACATCTAGTGGTCAACTGGAGCAACTACATGGAAAACTTTAAAATCCAAGCTCTTATTTTGAAGGGAAGATAGTTTCCTGCTCTCAGTGCTTTCGTTTCCCATCACAAATCAAATCCATCATGTACCCAGAATGCATCGCTTCAGTTTTCCAATAAACAGTTTTAAAATTGTTTTATTGATGCTTCTTTAATGAAAAATCTACAGCAAACAAAAGAAAAAGACAAAAAAGCAGCCGAACTAGCAATCCTCAACAACTTTTTAATTTTTACGCCAGGAGCTAAAAGTCTGTTTCAGGAAATCACTTCCCCAGCAATCAGCAGTTGTAGAATTAAGTTTTAAAAGAGTTCATACACCACAAGTTGGCAGTGTTGTACATATACAGTATATTGCATATGAATTGTTGCCAACTAATAAGTGTCAAATTGAACTTGCGCTTTAAAATTAGCTTCCGCTAGTTTTTCTATGGCATGAGTGTGTTTGAAGTTGCGGACTTAAATATTTTCATAAGCGCTTTAGAAATTGTGGAGCTAAACTTTGGATTAGCGCTGCCCACCACTGTCCATGTGATGTATATTTTAACTAAATCAAAGTTGGTGGGCTAAATAAGGCCTAGTTCATGCACAAGGTCCAGAATAGGACATGTGCGCTTTTTGTTTGTGGAGGGATTTTTGATTTATCACTTCAATAAGGTTTCAGTCAGTGTCTGTCAGCATCTTCAGTCATTTGTAAAAAAAAAAAAAATTAAGATGGACTTATGACTGAGAGCAAATAATTAAATTATTTAAACGTTTTAACTGTGGTGACTCAGTGAGGCTGTTAATGAGTTCACAGTCAATGCAGCTCAAACACTCCACTTTATAGCTTGACTAAAATAATGAAGAAGATGAAGCATGTGGCTGGGAGAAAGGACTTTTTTTGGACTTGTGCTTGCTGCATGTAATGAGATTTGAGATGATCCTGATTGGACGTGTGTTTTTGTTTTGTGTCTTGATCGCGTGATTTGCACTACATGCTTTAAATGCCAAATTATAATTGTATTTGCATCTTAATGTAATCTGTTGGAACCCAAATTAGTTCCATAGTTTTAATCAGATTGTAGTGCAGGTCACATTGACAATCAGCCACTCTGCTCCCAGAGGACAAAACTAATCCTAAGAAACATTAGCTGAAGAGGGATAAAGTGCCAACTAATAACGAAGACCTTGATTCTCACGAATCTTAACTTTGCAAATAATGACAAAATAGGGGGGTGTCACTAAAACAACTAACATTATCTGATATTTCAGAAATTTCTCTTTCTTTGGGGTTTGTGTGGCTGACCATGTTGATTTCTGTGCGCTCTACTTTAACATTGTTCAAATAATCTAATAGAAAATGGTGTCTTCTTCCTTTCCTTGGTTTTCCTTGGCTGTGGCAGGCCTTACTGAACTCACTGACAACCAGCAGTCCATTGACATGGAGAGAAGCAAGTCACCAACCTCAGGTAATCTGCTTACACTCATTTATATACACGCATTCACCAAACAGGACCGGATCCTCACTGTGCATCTGTTCTACTGCTGGCACTTTGAAACGCTGCTGCGATGATATCACTTTGAAACTTGAGCGACAGCCTTTGGTCACCTCACCCTTCACGAGAGCATTTTCACCTGATGATGAGGGCCGTTTATGTCCCCTCAGGTTTGATTGCGAAGGCGAAAAGAAAGGCAGAAAATGGAGTTGAATAGCTGACGCATTCTTTGTTTCTCTCTCTAAAAGGTGCTTTAAAGAATGGAAATGTCTTTTAAATATCTACTCTTTGTCTATGATATGATGTGTGTATAAAGAGTTGCAATAATGTTCCTCTTGTTGGTTTAGGCTTAAACATTCTTCCTTTTAATCTATTGATTTATTTTTATTATTATTTTTGTTTTGTTTTAATTAAGAGTMTATGAAAAAGTTGGGTTGGGTAATGTTTGTCTTCTAAGTGTACTGCAGTGGTTTCTTTGCATTAGATGCCACATGATGTGTAAGAAAAGAAATACTGTCACTTTTATAAGAAGTATAATGTAGAATTGTTCGGTTTTTTGCTGGATCACCTTGTTGTATTAATGTTATAGTTGAATGGAATTTGCAGTTTGTTGACATTTAAATGGTTGGAGACAAAGAAAAAAAAAGAATATTTTGAAGCAGGACTCTTTGAATTTATAATAGCAACACTTTGTGTCAGTGAATGGTGAAGTTCAACTTGGAGGACTTGCTCTGTGTACTTACATTTGAATATTTGATACTTTTACCCATTTAGACAATTTTGTGACCATGGCATGACACCTTTGTAGCATGGCAGTAGCCCTTCTCTAGTGGTAGTTTCCCTGAAAAAAGCACAATATATCTGGCATAACCTGCTTTGGAATCACTCAAAAAATAAAAAGTCTGAGGTCTTCTTTTGGCCTCCAGACTTACTAAATATCTGATGGGATCTAATGACACAATCCACAAAGATCCCACCCAATAATGTWAATATCTATTGCTAACATCTCATGCCAAGATCAGTCAGGAAAACACACAATGATTGTTTGTTCATGACAAATATTAGATCTGTTTTTGTGATGAAATAGGAGCCTTCTCAGTATTAGGCAGGTGGTAATTTCATTATGGGTAATTGTTATTTTCACCGTAGTTTTTTGTTTGTTTTTGCTGTTTGTTCTTCTTTTTAGATTTTCTCAAGACTTAACAGCATAGCATGAATTTTATGCTTGGTTTAGATCAATCCTCTCCTACAATTTTGCTCAGACCTGAGGCTCATTTCTTCTAATTGGTGGCTCCTCATCTCCTCTATCCCTTTCAAAGATTGGCAGAATTCCCGAAATGCACATAAAAGRTGCTATTAGTAATAATACACCAGAGTATCCTTTGAATAAATCTTTTCTAATCTTGAATTATAGATTTCTTTTAAAAGAAACAGAAAATACAAGTACACAGCACTGGAAAAGTAATTAATGCTCTTCTGACAGAGAAWATCCTGAACACAAAAGCAAGAACAAAATGGAACAAATACGCACTTTGTCAGTTTTCGGTCAGCACTCACATTTTCCCAAGTGTGGTTTTCTTTGCTCCAACACACCTGCATCAAATGAACAGGTCATTATCAGGCCCCCGCAGGGCTTGATTTGCTGACGAGGTGACCCATTTATTCGAAGCAGGTGTGTTGAAAATGGTAAATATATATAAAATAGGCAGAGCAAATTGGCTGAAATGGGAAAACATTGCTTTTAATCAACAGGCTGCTGCTTTGAGCTAACTTAAAAACAATGAAAGGATTTTTTTTAGATGATTTTTTTCTGTAGCAAAACGTCTAGACTTGAAAGTAGTTTCTGGCTTGCAGTTCCTAGTTGCCTTGATGGCCAATTTGTTCTAGTCAAATTACCTTTACTGGGAAAGGGAACAATTTGGCAATACTTTTTCATTTCTTATAAAATTGCTCTCAATTTCTCAAACCTTTTCAACAAATGGAACATAACTTACAACTTTGGCTCTCAGTTTGAATAGGTAATGCAATTTTTGCTAACAGCCAAAAGAGAAAAAAAAAAGTTGGAAGGCTGAAACATGTTTTGTACAAAGAAAAGTTTGGGAAGATTTGCTTTCACAAACACTGATAAGCCGCTGTTTGTGGAAGASGGTTTAGTCATAATTCAGAGTGGATGAGAGGAAATGAAAAGCTGTCATTATGGGCAAATAGTCAGATAGTTTAATAAGTTTTACTGAGAAATTCAACTTTGAGGTTGTCTGTCACTGTGGTAATTCATCATTTCATTCTAAAGAAAAACACACAAAAAGTTTAGGCTATAAAACGRCTGCTGCTGAATTTTCCCACCCATCAACACACTGTTCTTTACACCTGTCCAATCAGATGATAGCCCTTCTTTGCTTTACAGAATGAGGTTTTGTGAAATTCTCCTCTTGGGTTTCACAGTTTTTAAATTATTTAAAATATGACAACTCACTTGACACAGTTTGCCTTTGAGAAAACTCTGGCAGGAATGGCTTTTCTTCACACTGCAGCCCTCAGAGTCCCAGTGGTACACAAATACTTTCTAGATAASTATCTGCCACGTCTCTGTGTGAGCTCTTCCTTACGGACAAAGTTCAAAGCTCAGTTATGGAGGACAAGCTGGGTGTTAAGTCATATTGATCTGATGCCTCCCAGTCATTTTACAAGGAAGTCAAAAAAAGACTCTTGGGCAGATCTAAGGAAAAGAGGAGGCATCATATTTTGCAGCCTGGTTGAGAGGTCATTCACTGGTTGAAAGGTTAGTGGTTTGAACATGTGCTGTTTCAAACTGCCCTTGGGCAAGATACAGAAAACCCTACAGTTCCCCMATGTGCTCATGTGGTTAAAATTAAAAGTGAATGATAAAAGAGTGAATAAAAAGCAGAATATAGCCRATGTTTTAGAACCAAAGGTGATCTAGCAAAGGTTCTAGTCATGGTTCTTTGTGTTTTYAGTTCTGAAGCTACACCAGTCTTTGTGTTWTTGTTGTTTCATTACAAATRTAGYGATYGTCAGTGTGTGAATGTGTGTGAAATGTGTAAGTTTAAAGTGCGGRACTTGATAAAGTATTATTTAAGTTCAGTTCAATTACCATTTATAAATTCTGTTTGTGTTAATGGGTGAATATAGCTGTTAAAGTGATTGATTTGAATAACTAGCTAAGTGCTTCAAASCAATTACCAAAAACTCACAGTATTTTCTCCACATTAACACACAATGGTGAAGCAGGAACTGGTCATGTGTTGTGTTGGAATTATTGCGTGATTGATTACAAAGCTTTCGCACTAATGAGATCTTTATTTCCTGTATGTGTTTTTGGCACGTGTCTCTTTTTGCAATGTTTGTGCTATTTCAACAATTTTTACATCACAACATTCAGCTCCTTGAAGGACATTCTGGTTGTCACTTTTGGTACTTCAGCAATTTATACTTTTTGAGATATTTAGTTTTTTTTTTTCTGCCGTTTTTCTCCTCATTGAAAATTATTATAGTTGTTCTCAACATCCTTAAAACCCTTGAAGATTTTCTTAAATCTTTACTGTTCTTTTTATCTTTTGTTCTACTTCTGCTTTTTTTAAACTAATTTAATCTAATGTCAGCTTCTGTTTTGCTGATTTTAGCTCTTTTTTCTGCTCTTTTAGCTATCATTCTGACCGTTCCTGTTATTTTTTGTAATTTCAACTTTTTATGCTTCTTTTAACTGTTTGAAGCGTTTAATGGCTTTTGAATTGCAGCTGTTTTCCATGTTTTACTTGATTTTTAGCTAATTTAGGCATTTTTTCAGCTAAATTAACTTYTTTTGTGATAATTTCAGCTATTCCAACCACTTTTTAAACCATTTTTAGACTAGTTCCAGATCTTTTAACTATTCAGCAAAACATTAGGGTTACCCTAATTATAAAAGATTGCATGATCAGTGTATAATAAATCATCGTTCTGCTTTGTAAAATGCTACTGTCACTAATTCTTTGCCTTGCAAATATAGACAGCTTTCGAACTATAAGGCAAATTCAGTTTGTTTTGTGTTTTCTATAKAGATAGATGTTGGGATATATTGATATAATTCAGAACTTTTGCAGTATTCCTTTGAATTTTAGACACATTTAGACAGTGAATTCAGCACAGTGATTTTTAATCAACAGTTACACTTTTGTTGTTTGCTCTCATACTATCACCAAA
>NW_013952548.1:190953-207067 GCF_001266775.1 Austrofundulus limnaeus
AATATATATATATATATATTGTTTTTGTGTTCTTTTTTCTTGCACGCGTGCTCTTCAGCCTTGCATTCACGCCTCAAGAACAAAATAATAGAACCAGGACAAGATGTTCTTTGCTGCTGTGGCTGAGCGTCTTTCAGAACTGTGATGTCGGCTGGGTCATGGACAGTCTGTCTCATTATAGGCCTGTCACTGGTTAATTAAAGAGATAGAAGAAGGGAAGATTTATAGGGAAATGAATGAAAAGCACTGGTACATTTACAACAGGACACYGTTGTTTGTCAGTTTCACATTTGGGGGTGCAGACGGACACGGTTTCTGATTTTAAAATCATGCTCTCAAAAGGCTTTTGTAGTTGTTCCTTTTGTCCGATTAAAACCTAGTCCATATTAATTGGGGAGAGGTAAAAAAAAAAAGAAGAAGAACACAGTGAAACAGGTTATTTGTGCAGTCAAATGAGACAGCACAGCTGTGCTCTACTTGACAAGCAAAGAGTTCATGCCTTGTTTCCTCTGGCTGGAAACCAGCTCCCAGCCTTCTCCGTGGCCATTAGAGGCTGTCTGTCTGTCTCCAGCAGGTTTGCTGTGTCTGCTCAAACCCATATACATGCTGCAGACAGCTTATTAAGCAAGTCAGCAATTTTCCTCATTCACCCTGTGTGTCAATAACTGTGAGCATATTTTTCTCCTTTCCCCTTCACAAATCTTTCCCTCTCTCTCTCTCTTGACCTTTTTTCTTATCTTTTTTTGTCATTAGATCCAGTAATTGGCCCCTTCTGCAGCCTGAAAGTTGTCTCCCACCGCATCCTGCCCATAGTGCTCATTTTGTGTCCCGAGGTCTGTTGTTGTGGGTTTAAGTGACACCTTTTCTGTGGGAGTTTCAAGCCACATGTAGCTGTAGCATTGCCTACCCGACCCAGCCCCTGAACGATGGACTAACAAGACGACACATGAGGGATTGGAACCGGGCCTGGCAGGGTATTTTTAGCTGTGGGCACTTGAGGTGATGTGGTCTGAAACGTACAAGGAAATCGAAGTTCGAGAAAGCCTAAGACCACGCAAAAATAGAGTATTTAGTGCAGTATTTAGAGTACTTGACTGGGAAACCTCCCTACGAAGGTGTCGAGGAGACATCCTTATTAGATGCCTGAACCTCAACTGGATCCTCTTGATGTGGAGAAGTGACTCTAATCCTTGTCTATAGGATAACCGAACTTCTCACCCTTTCTCCAAGATAATTCTAGTTGCCCTGCAGAGAAAACTTTATTGGACCACCTGTGTCCACAGTTTTACTCTTTTGGTCACTGCCCAAAGTTATAGATGAGGTCAAGAGCATGGAGTGATTGGTAAACAGAGAAGCTCAGCTCCCTCTACACCACTTCGGATCGGCACAACATCTGCAATACTGAAGAAGCTGCACAGTTTCATATGTTGATCTCATAATAAATTCTCTTTCACCCTTTTCATAACTATGAATTAAGAAAAATGACGTTTTGCCTAAATTTGCTAAAGTGATTAAGTGTTTCAATAACGCACTTAATGATTTGTGAGAGAATTAAGCCAGAAATAAATGGAGAGGGGTGGAGAATACAGGAAAAAGTTGCAAACACAGAAAGATTGGTCCAGATGTGTTTTCTATTAAGGAAATAATAAATATGATTTTGCTCTGACATCTACAATGATGTTGATCAATCCATGGCAGGGGTCTGCAGCCTGCGGCTCTGGGGCCGCATGCAGCTCTTTGGTCCCTCTGCAGTGGCTCTTAGAAGATTGGCCAAAAATAATGAAACCATTTTTTTATTTGTTTCTTATACCCACAACAGAAATTATTTGTACACAAATATGTGATAAATACTACTAATACAAGAAGTAAAACATGCTGATTAGCTCAGGCTGGCCTGTTGTTTACTTAAATAATCCAACTTCTTTCAATGATCTTTTTCTCAAATCCATCAGAATTACCTTTAAAGAATTTGAAGACTAGATAATAACAAGAATTATAAAAAACATGCCTGAATAGTTCAGTTGTACTCGTTTTTTTGAAATTTGGTATAAACTATACATGGTATTTTCTTGTTTACAGGAATTTAGACTTTTCATTTGTCCTGATGGGTAAAAATAATAATAAATAATAAAATTCACAATATATTTTTTAGCTTTATAATGTCACCTCCACTGGCTATAAAGATTCCTAAAAAAGGCCTCGAAAAGACCCACGGACCACCAGTTGATAACCACAGTTGTAGCTTGTTTTGTGGCTCCAGACATATTTTTTTAGTGCGTTGACTAGCAGAAATGGCTCTTTTGATCGTAAAGGTTGCAGACCCCTGATCCATGGCAAACACACTCAATACGCACACTTCAATAATTAAAATATATTAAAAAAAGATTGATAAAGTTTGTAATGCATATTTTTGTTTAGACTCAAAGAATGGACATTGGCCTGCAGATTTATTATTTATTGTTTTGTTGTTGGTTGAAAACCCCACGAATGACCTTAAATGTAATGTTTGTCTCAGAGTTGCTGAAGTGGTAATTACCCTGGTGATGTCACTCTGACAGCCTGTCAGCAGAGCAAATCTTGTGTCATTGTTCCCACTGGTTCCAGTCAGTCACGCTTTTGCAGTCGCAGCCTTTTTAGACGTCAGGATACGACCTAACTACACGGGTGGAAAAAAAAGAAGGAAAAAAAAGAACAATCACATTTCACTGAGGACTGTCAACAAAGACATGGAAGATCAGTGTTTGTTTCAGTTATGGATGAATATATTCAGGGTTTTGAACATTGTAGAGATGTAGCATGAAATGTTTGAAAGTAAACTTTCAAGTGGTACTGGCAGGGGCAGAGCCAGGGGGTGGCCAGGGGTGGTCATGGCCACCATAGACAAATCTTTGGCCACCCCATTGGCCACCCAGCTGTACACACCCCTTCCACAGTGAAACGACCTTTAGGGGTGTAATAATCCTCCTGAACAGATGGTGGCAGTGTTTAACAGTTTGAAACATTGCCAGCTCTATCACTGAAGAAGAGTAATGACAAAAAAGTGTTGTTTTTTTAAATATACAGAACATATTTCTATATAATCTGACTTATGATGTCAACTTCTGGACAAATGTTGTCTGGTGACAAATGTTTTTTTATTTTATTTTATTTTGTCATTTTATGTTCTGAAGGCTGCATGATGCTCTGTGTTTGGTTATAGTTAGGCCTATCACTAAATCAGAAAAMGTGAAACAACCCTCTATATTCACTGTTGGTGGTTATCAGTATTGCACCTGTTCATTTCGTAAAATTATTAATATGTATTAGTTTCAAACATGCAGTTCAGGGTCGTCGTTATTTAGCACTATGTTAAAAATAAATCATTAAACAATATAAAAGTAAAAAGCACCCCCTAAAGTCATTGGATATGATAAATTATGTCACATTGATTAACCATATCTCAGCCATAGCAGTGAGTTTAAAAACAGGATGGATGGAACTACATTTATGAATAATTTGTCGCTGAAATAATTATTAAATCAAGTGTTTATTTATGTAAGTAAACGTATGTTTAAAAACTTGGTAGAATACACCAGAATGCAGGAAATGGCATCTATATTGTTCAAAATTTTCAACACTCTGTCCCACCATTTTTTAAATGGTTCTGATGCCCATGTTTATAAGGTAGTAACTGCCTGTATAAAGACATAAGGAAATGACCAAAACACAAAGATCTGCAGAAGATTTCAAGTAAAAAAATGATGTCATTTTCCTGGCCACCCCTGTGTGAGTATTGGTCCCAGTCTGGCCACCCCTGTGTGAGTATTGGTCCCAGTCTGGCCACCCCTGAGAAAAATGTCTGGCTCCGCCACTGGTTACTAGAGCCACAAATAGTTGTGAATGGTCATGAAATTAGAAGAGCTGTTATTGTGTTAGCAGTGGTGGTGATTGGTTGTAGTTGTGTTGTCTTTGTGGTACAGTAGAGATACTTTTATTGTTATAGCAAATGAAGACTTCTAAGTCCTATGTTGTTGATGGAACAAGAGTGTTCTGAAATTGATTAACCCTTTTATTGTTTTCATAACCTCTCAACCTTTTTTCCCCTTCCTATTATCTACGAGTTCCTCTTCTTCAATGTACTTGTCTCTCCCCAGTTTCCCTGAAAAGTCTGTRTCTGTTCTGTTGGCTCTCCTGTTTCAGTTCATTACCCAACCTCCTCTCACAATGATCCACGCGTCCTGCCAGAGCCTGTGGCCAGTCTGAGAGCCAGCCACTGCAGTCCAGTATTTTACTTGCTGGACAATGGTAAGATGAGGGTTAACTTAAAGATCTAAGCCTTTTTGCTTGTGGTCTTTCTTTTATGATGAGAGGGAGACGTAGGATGATTAGTTTTAGGATTTCTTTTGTCAATGTTGCACATTGCATGCTTGCTGTGCTTCCACACTGTTAGCAACATGATCAGCAAGATACTGTACGTCTACGTTTTCCAGACATTTCTACATAATTTAACAAGGTTAGTTTGAAAAAGCATCGTTCTGAGCGATTTTGTAAACTGCAGTATTGCAGTTTTGGTAGTAAAAGTGACAAATAGGCTGTGGGAGTAACTGAAAAACAAATTCAACAAAATGTAAACTGTATTTTTTTCAACTACAGATGCGGAAAGACAAATCAAACCTTTTCAAACCAGCACTGGTCACAATGGAAAGACCTGTGAACCAGCTTGCTTTCAGTGTAAACAAGCACCGTGTTGCTAGGAGGAGAGCGTGTGTGGCTGCCCTTTTTTTTCAGTGTGCTAAATGCTTTGTGCAGGTGACTGCTGGGTGGTGCATTGTGTCACTGCTCCAGGTGCAGAGATGTTTGTTGTGTGTGCCCGAGCTGGGCTTTGACCTTGGGTTCCCTCATTTTCCTCTCGCGCCCTGACGCAGGTGGGCTTAGTAAGAGGAAGGAGTTGTATTCCAGTCGGATACTTCTCCTCACTCATCAGTGCCTCGAGTGCTTCATTCTGTGTGACATTAATCATTGTGCCTCCTCTGGAATCACTCATCTCTGCCACTAAAAGGCAACATGCTCCTCTCCTAGAGCTGCAGCACTCGGGGTCTTTTTTTTCTGTGTCAATAAGCCCGCATACTTATCTTGTTGTCCCCTTGGCTAACATCCATCATGGCCTTGTCTTGTCTCTAACTAACTGCATGGAGCCCACTATGTGGTCAATTGTAGTGCTGACTATAAATAGAGCTTGCTTTGTGTGGTCACAGTGCTTCAGTGTTTATCTGTGTTTTAGTCCTTTATTAGGCCTATGTGTGAAAGTCGACACTTTAATATCTTGCCACAAAATTTGTTGAAAATATGTTTCCTAATGAAGCTCCACAAGCAATCAACAACTGTTGATTAAATCTTTTATTTTTCACTCTCTCTTTGATAATGTTTCATAAGATGGAATGCTATGTAAAAGCCAGGAAAGATGGATACAATATAAAAAATGCTGCAGTTATGTAGAAAACAGATTTTTCATTAAGCAACCAGGATAAGTGTCTTTTCAAAGCTTCATCGTTGTCAGACCGTCTGAAAAGATAAACTATCTGTCTCCTATGGACCAGTGTTAAAAAAAATGAAAGAGAGAGAGAGCTTTGTAGAGATGCACATCTCGAAGCACATTTAAATATTTGTTTTCGCCTCAGGCAAATATTTTATCTTTGCAGAAAGCAGGCACCAGCGGGGTCATAAAAATAAGTTAAAAGAAGCCATCCACTGCTGAGCAACAAGTAGAAAATACTGCTTCCTGCATGACGAACACTTCAGAGCAAACTGTTGTGTGATAAACTGCTGAAATCACAGGAGGCTAATTTATTTAGCATGGTATTACCGGTACCACTTTACAATAAGGCTCCACTTATAGATAGCTTTTAAAGAGTTTATAGATAGGTTATTAATTCATCTGTAAACACTTTATAAATTATTAATAAGTGTTTATATACATTGAGACTAAACTGTCCGGTTTCTTTCTAAATACTGAGCCAAATTTGTTTGGGTATTAAACATTTCAGACTAGTTTATACCCTTGTAAGTAAAATAATGATTAGGAAACGCATATTTTAACATATTGTACTGTATTACTGCATTATAAATATCTGCAAATATTAAAGGGACCCTTATTGTAAAGTGTAAAACTGTACACTATTTTGGATGGGGTGGGATTATTTGGTGTGTTAACATAATGTTTTTTTTCTTTTTTTTGATACATCAACATTGTTGACAGTAGTTACATGTTTGAACAATAATTTCAAATATTGATAATCAACACAAAGTTTTAAAAATGGTGATTTTTCAGATTAAATACTAACTTTTTGCATTTATAAATGTTTATTTGTCATTAATAAATAGTGTATTGTATTACACGGTAGGTCTCCCTTTGACAGTTGTGAATATTTATAATGCAGTAATACAGTACAATAGTGATATATTAAAATGTGTTTCTTATTGTTATTGTGCATACAGTGTACTAACTTAGCCTGAAATGTTTAATAAGCACCTTTAGATGTAATATGTACATGAACAAATTTGTCTCATTATTTGGTAAGAAACTGGACCGTTTTGTCTCTTTCTCGTCCTTAATTATTGCATTATAAACATTTAATAATGATTTATAAAATGTTTACAGATGAATTAATAACCTATTTAYAAACTCTTTATAAGCCATCTATAAGGGGAGCCTTATTGTAAAGTGGTACCATGTTATCTATATAACAATTTAATGTTGTCCAGTAGTTTAATTCAGATTGGCAATTTACAACTCTTTTTTTATTTACGTCTAAATAAAACCAGCATATGCATTTTCTTGGAAAATATTTATTCAGTCCACTTGCTATTTGTCAAATTTGCACAAAATAGGCCAAGCTGATTGGGTGAAATATTATAAAATAAAGCCTTTGACCGCTATTCCATTAAGCAGGGGGCCGCAGTAGCTCGGTGGTCAACGGTGCAGTCTCATAATCCTGAAAATCAGTCTCAACTGTTTATTCTGATTAAAACTCATTTATGAAATGTTTGTTCACCTAAGGAGTTATTACACAGAGGAACCATCTGTGTGCTGCAGGTTTATTATGAGAGCATTTTTTCCCCGTCATTGTTTCACTAACAGAACATGTATTATATGGTTGCAGCAGCATCTGGTCACCGAGGTTTATTATGAGAAACACACAGAGCTTATCTGTTATCTTGTTAGCAAAGCCTTCCCAAAGCCCAGTAATTGCTCCAAGAAAAAAAAAGATGGCCGGAAATAAATTGATTTAAATTACTTTAGCCAATCATAACATCAGACCACCCCACTTCCACTTTTGTGATTTTTCCATGTGCTTAAAATGACCTAAGAGCTGCCAACATCATCTGTTGTAGCCAAGCTTGCTTTTCCTGTTTGGGGTCTCATGGGGGCTTGGGATAATCCCAGCTGACACTGGTTGAGAAGTTACACCTTCAAGGCTAGGTTAGTCTAAGAGCCAAAATTGATGCATTTTTACCGTATTTATTCAAGTATAATAATGTAACATTTAATCCATAAAATCATCCATAAAGTTGGGGGGTAGTACTATACTCGGATAAATATTTTTACTTATGTATTTTAACTGAAATATCGGCTTCATTCACAAAATGACTGAGTCCGAAAATGAGACTGCGTCGTAAAAAGCAGTTGAAGCGAACATACTTCCGTTCTTCAGAGCGAGATAATAACAGATCCAGGCAGGCGACATGATGTGGAAAAAAGGGGGGGCAGTCCTGCATAACGAACAAATAACATTAACATGTGACCGAGCAGCTACTGGAACAACAACAAACACATGTTCGTCTGTAATGGCTGCCGTCTACTGGTGTTCTGAAAAAGTTTGTAGACCTGAAAAAAGTTTCCCCACACCACCAGAGGGGGYGCTCGCGCATAGGAAGTAATCTGCTTTTCCCCCACAAGAWGGTCCAAATCTCATGTGAAGTCTCTGACWTTTGTGTTGGTGCCTCCTGGTGGACTATGTGTAAAATGCCAGAATTCATATGATGCTGCTACAGCCGATATATATTTGTTGTCAAAATACCTTTTAGTACATATGTTGTTAAAATAAAATGAACAGTCCAATGATCATTTTACTGATATGTATRAAGACTGCAAAGGCTGAAAAATCTTGAAGTCTGTATGAAATTGGAGGTAGATTGAGGATTAAATTTTTTATGCTTTTTAAGCTCAAAAAAGTGAGGGTCGTATTATACATGATCGTATTATACACAAATAAATACGGTATGTTTTCATTCAATTCAGAACCAATATTATTACACTATGCATTTGTGGACTGTGAAAGGAAACCAAAATCATCAAACCTTCACACATAATGGTCTCAAACGACCAGCAGGACCATGACCCTTCTTGCTGAGTGCCAACCATATTAAGGCATTATTGCARTGTGTTTTGCCAAAATAAAAGCGGGTAAGTAAGTTCAGAATATTTTTATAATTCCCACTAACAAACCTCCCCTGATTTATTCTTTTCTTTACTGGTGCTTGACAGCAGAAGGATCGAAACCTGAGTCTTGAATCRTTGTTGATTCAGTTGTTGACCTGTTTTTTTTTCTTCCAAGTTCGAAATGGTCTTTAAAAGAATAAAATTTTAAAGAACGCTATATCATAGTCATGTCATTTTTGTTGTGGTCATGAAATTTATTAGGCGTCATTTAAATACCATCTTGTCTCCTCCACATGTCAAGTTTAATCATTCAGATCAAAAGAAAAAAATATATATTATAACTTTTTTTTAGAAGGAAGATATAATCGTAGTACMTCAAGTTCATCACTTGCAGTTCTCCACTTACTGAAAAAAAATGCTTGCAAAATGTTTTATTGAGCTATTTTGGTTGTCTCAGTGTCTGACTGTGATTGTTGTATTGGCACCTTGTGGTGTCACCCCGTTTATTTGTGCCTCCATGTCAGACATCCCAGGCCTCTGAAAACAGATTTTCAATAGACATTAGAGCAGARCAAGGATCCACTCAGCAAATTCCTCAGCATTTTACACCTTTTGGTAAGGCAAAATGTTAGAAACGCCCTCACACTTAAGACTTCCATCCATGACAGATAATTTTGTTTTTTTTATTAGGAAAATCTGTAAAATTCATTAAATAACAGTTATAGCTGCTCTAAGTGACTGTCTTATCTTAGTACTGGCTTTTAGAGGAAGGAATAGCTGAAAACACTGGCCTGGGACAGCAACGGAGCATGCATTTTGAAATGAAATGTGCCTGCTTTGTGCAAATGCACCAATCTGCATGCTCTGGTTTGATGTTCATTTATGTGATTTATTTTTTTTAAGTGATTTTAACTATGATTTTCATTTTTATTTTTCATTATTTCATATAAGTTTTAACAAGTTTAAATTCCTTTATTTTCTTTATTTTATTTTATTTGCTTTATTTAAGGGGAATAACTGGTTCTTTGTTTCCTATTCTTTTGTTTCAGTAAAGGGACCCGGCAGAAAGTTAAGTCTGCCCACAGATCTTAAGACTGATCTTGGTACGGTAGGCGAAAGCCAGCAGTTTTTATTAGATTTTCTTTTAAGTAATTTATTTTCTGCTTTTGTCACAGTTTCTGAGCATTTATGTTCTTTTTTTTTTCAATTTCTATCACTCTCTTTCCTGTTCAACCAGCCCATAATGGCACGGAGTGTCCGYCTGTTTTCCTCTTTAATATATTTTAGTTTGATTTGAACCTACTGTGTTTGTTTTCTTCTTCTACATTTTGCAAGTGTTTTAAAAGGTGATTTGTAATTCATGTYCATATTTAAATTTAAAGCTTTCTATTGCTTTATCATGGTCAGACCATCTTCTGATTTTGCGTAATCTTTCTTCCATTGACAGYCTTGCTCCACAGCAAAGGATCACTCACTGCCTCGCTCATTGTAACTGGACCATTTCTATCTCAAACAGTCCTTCCATTTTGACTGGACCATCTGCATTATAGATACTAAAGCGCCCATCCTGCATGTATATCTCTAACTGCTGCACATCGTGTTCTCAGGTTTCCCTTTGCTATCCTTCTGCAGTGTCACATGTGCTGCCCGCTCTGAAAACGTCTACTTATATTAACAAAAAAATGTGCCTGTGCTGACTTATTTCTGTAACCATGCTGATGTATGAAGTTTTTATTTTTTTATAGCAGGTACGAAAACACTCATTTTCAGCAGTGGTAAGAGGGATAACTTCATATGGAGTTAAATCAGTGACAGCTTGCATTGCTATTGAAAAAAGAGATTTGGCATTGAAAAAAGAAACACTGAAAAATAAAACATTGTCATTGAAAAACAACATTGAAAAAAGAAACACTGAAAAATAAAACATTGAAAAATAAAACATTGAAAAATAAAACATTGTCATTGAAAAACAACATTGAAAAATGAAACACTGAAAAAAAAACATTGAAAAGATTTTGGCATTTTAAAATTAAATCTTTTCAATGTTTCTTTTTTTCAATGTTTCATTTTTCAATGTCAAATCTCTATTTCAATATCAATGTAAGCTGTCACTGATTTAACTCCATAACTTTAGCCCTAACTGGAACATAGATGTACATATTTGTGGTAGTGTCTTTAATAAGGACGCATTAAATGCTAGTCCATAAATACTTTTTTGGACTTGTGTAGGTGTGTTTATTTCTATTGATATATAAATTCTTATAGAATTAGTGGTGTGTTCATCTGTGTGAACTGGGTTTGAGTGAGCTAGGTGGTGGGTTTATGTCTGTTTACACTGCTTCCCCTTTTGATAAATACCAGACCCTTCAGAACAAGGGGCAAATAAGTAATAAAGGCATAAAATAAGACAATATAAAATGTGATATATAGCATGTGGCTCTACATAAGCCTGGTGTTACATGTAGGGAAAAAAACTAATAAAAAATAAATAAATAAAAACAAACAAAACATGGACTTCCATGATCTGTCCTGTCATGCTTGGGTGAGTGTTGCATGCAGACTGGTTGGTATGCCAGAGGTTTTCATCTTCACTTTGAATCTGATTTTTATTTATTATTTTTGTTTTTTTGTGAACCAGCTGAATAGGAAATTAGTTTTAAAGAAAAGGACACAAAAGAACAGAACAGGACAGGGGACACTGTGTTATTATTTTACCAATTAGCCTAATGTTGTCTGTCCTCATCTTTCATAAATGTCTAGTTTCAAAGACATCAGAGAGGAAAAGGAAAAAAATAAAATAAAGCAATTCCATTAAACCTTAGTATCAACCACAAATCATTTTAACCTTGATTTTTCCTTCCACAAAGATGTCATTTTAAAAAGGACGTTTTTTATTTACTCATCTCTGAAGACCTGAGAAAACCAAAAGTACYAAACTGTGGGTATCATGAGGCTGTTAATTGTAGTCGTCTTGGCAGCTCATAGGCAGCCAAAAAAAAAAAAAAAAAAGGCAGAATCCACACAGTCCTGCGTTTTTGTTGTTGTTAATAAGGTTTGGTTCTAAACAAATTATACTACTTTCACACATTCAGTCCCAAAGCACTCCACATTAACTGAGGACAAAGCCTCCAACAAATGCAGTCCCTCCGGGAAGCTGAGCAAAGCCACTATTCCAGAGGGTAACAAGTGTTTTCATGTCAGCCCCATCTGCGACTCAGTAGCCCAAACAACTTAAGGAATTTGCATTAGAATATAAAGCAGATTTTGTAGTTTTTTTTTCTATTTGTTTATATTGTTTTGATCTTCAGTCTAAGCTTTATCAGTGGTCATGTAGCTTGTGGCTAAAAGAGAGAAAGAATTAAATAKCTTCTGCTAGAGATAGTTTTCCAGCAAGGATAAAAAAAAAAAAAGGCACAATGATGAAACAAGATTGCTTTGTTCATATCTCTTTCCTGGAACAGACTGGATGAAGCTGCACTCACGTTTTCACTCTGCATTTTCTTTTTTCCTTTCTTTGGCCACAGCATCTCTTCCTCCATGCACATACGTACTTCGAACCACTCTTCAGCCCTTTTGTCACGCACTCTCCCCCTGTCCCTCACACATCATTTTCCAACTTAACAATCCGACTTTTTGCAGTTCTAACGCTGCAACAATCTCCATCTTCATTGGTCATATAATGCAATTACCAAAGTTTACATGTCGTAAACAGTTGCATGGCCTCCCAACACACAGACGAATGTGTTTCAGTTATTGCATTAAAATGTATGATAAAATGATAAACCAAATTTTAAACTCCTTGTTTTGYTTTGGACTCGTGAAGATGGATGTTTCAGCTGTGGATAACAATATGGTTAAGAATTTAATCATTTCCCTCCTTCCTTTGTTTGCTAATGCTTTGCCGTTGTTACAGATCATGTCAATGGACATTGCACTAGCCCCACCTCCCAGCCCTGCTCGGCGGGGAAGCCTCGTGTTCCGATGGGTCCTGAGGGGCCACGGCTTACTCGCAGAGGCCCTGGCCGACCACCCTTCCGCAAGGCCCAGTCTGCTGCTTGCATGGAGATCTCTTTGCCTGTGTCCCACACTGAAGGTGTGTGCTTGTTTTCCCAACTCCCATCCCTAAACCCTTCATCCCATGTTCCTCCCTCCCAAAGAGTGCATGACACCCTCTCTCCCTGGGGTAAGTGGACTGAGGACTGATACATGGTTAACACAAGGCAAGCATGTGCTAATGCAAGTTAGCAACATTAATCCGCAATCACACTCTAGATCTCAGGAGTAGATCCTGTGCAGTAACAGAGTAATAGACAGAGAAATTTATGCATTTGTTATCAACATTTGTGAGGAGGTTCTTGTTGCAGCTCTTACCCCCAATTTACACTACATGTGGTTGTGCTCCGCTGCCCTGTGCAGTTCGCTGCCATTCGTTTCMACCCCAATTTACACAGCGTCCGCTCCACTCTGGTTTACTCCGGTGTGAAGCACAGTGGAGGCCCAAGAAGCGTGTGCAGAAAATGCGAGATCGTGCAATGTTCCTAAATAAGAACATTTGTTCTTAYGTTTCATTCTGTGGAAGATGGACTCCAACTTCTGATTTCAGAATAAAATTCATGTGTATTACTTGTGTATGCACATGTTGCAYGTTACATGTTGCCATCAAAAAGAAAAAAAATAATTAGGTCCTCTGGATGGGTTCTTCTTTAGTGAAACGTTTCATCTCTCGTCCAAGAAACATCTTCAGTCTGATGAGTTTCAGGTGAACTCAGCCTTCGGCCAGTCTCTTGGACGAGAGACGAAACGTTTCACTAAAGAAGAACCCGTYCAGAGGACCTACTTATTTTTTCTTTTTGATTTTTTTCTACCTGGTTYACTGAGATGCATCAGGACATGTTGCCATCTGTTTCCCAAACAGAATGATACATTTTGACWGCATTTGKGTATAAATATACCCACATATTTATTATTAWAGCTAGGATTTCGACTAAATTTGCCTGSCTTTGATGACWTATTTTGAAAAYAYGGAAGTTGTGCTCGTTCCTTTTCCTTTTCCTGTTGGTGCGGTGTGACCTTTGTAGAKTGACWCTGGAGCAGCTCGTTCGACAAAAATAGGACTGAATTTAAATTTGGCCAATCAGTGTCCCCTTGCCGCCACCATGCACCACCGTGCAGAGCCAGTGTAAATGTTCTCATAGATTACAATGGTTGCATATTTACTGTGAAGGTTGGACCAGAGCAAAGCAGAGTTGAGCGAAGCGGAACAGAACCGCATCCAGTTCATCCAGTTGGGGGTCATGGAGCAGTTTATTTAGCAGTGTTACTTTGGTGTGACCTCTGCAGCTTGCATTAGCATCATCTTCCAACAAACTCTCTGCTACTTTCAGATGCAAGAAACAGTTCTTGCATTGTGTGTCTTTAAACTTGTGTCAACCATGTCCCAGGTCCGAAGGTTGGTGCAATGTGAAGTTGTTTAAACATTTTATTTTTGTTCCTTTTTACCATGATATTATTCTTTTATCTTTTCTTTTTTTCAACATTAAATTAATCATTTTGTTCTCACATTTATTAACATTTCTAACATCACTGATGTGTTTGCAATGAACCTGTTTATGCTTTTTTTCTCATGAAATTATAGGTTGGACATATTCCATTCTGAAACATTTTTTCCCCTTGAGCATTTTGTTTTTTTTTATTAACATCTGAGTGAGTTTGTCATTTTTTTCTTTGAAAGTTAGAAACAGCAAGCTAGAGTTGATTTAGTGTGGCCACGCCCTCCCCTATTCTCCTAATCCACAAAACATAACACTTCTAGAAGCCATTCTTTATTGAATTTATGGCTCTTRATATTTTGTTTTTAGCATTTTTCATGCACAGTTTAATTTTTTTCCTCCATTGCAATGACCCTTGATCACGCCCTGGCCTTGACTTGTAAAACTAGTCCTGACAGAGGCTTTACATCTCCATGTTCAGTTTGGAAATGTGTGTTTGTGTACTTGTGCTTTCGTGTGGTCTAGAAAAGGAACATGTCTGTGTGTAAACATGTATTAATCAATAAGAAAAACTAAAAATTAGCTTGAGATTTTCTAGCTTTTTGTAAAAAAATTTGGTAAATGCCTCGTGTCCGATGCCATACTTTTCTTTCCATGCAAACTGAGACTTGCTTCTTGCATTTAGATATACAGTCTTTACATTTACTCGTACAACGCTGATGACAGCTAACATAAGTGCAAATAGCAGATAAAAGAATGTGCTGTCAAGGGAAGAATTAAATGACCCTCTGTGCTGTGCAATTTCAAGATATTGACATCAGAAATGACACAGAAAAATGGCCTCTGCTGTGATTGTACAACCTATTTAAATACAGAGGGTGTAGGAACTTTTCCACTTAGTCTGTCACTTCCAGGCAACAAGACGTGATGTAGGATTTCAATTTACTTTGAGAAAACAGCATTTTTAACTCAAACAAAACATGGGTTTTCCTGTTACCTGGACTTCTGACTTTCAAATTAAGCATTTTATGTTGTTTCTGACACATGGCTGATGTTCTGAAGGTGTGTTTGACAGATTGGTTATACATAAAACTGACTGAAGGCTGATTGACCCTGGAGGCAGAGAAGTGTGCCGCAGTGCTCTAATTTAAAGTGTAAATACAATTTGTTGCATAACTGTACACCAGCCAAGAAAAGGCTTTCAGGTGCATCAATAAAATTAGAATCATACAAAACTGGTTTACCAGAAACAATACTTTCACAGAGTATAGATACTTTGTATAATCTCTCTACTGAGACTTAATGTTGGAAGGTCCTGGCGTGGTAGGTCGCTCAGTCACGGTCCACTTAGGAACCTTTATTTGCGTTTATCTTGAGCTCTCTCAGATCCACAAAAACTCCCAGTCAAGTCACGGAAGGCAAATCTCTCYGCAGGAGACTCAGTATTGTGACAGTCCCTGAAATGTCACAGCGACTGTAGTCCTCCTGCACGAACATCAAACATAAAGTGACGGCAAATGTTGCCAATTGGGGGTAAAATCACATTCTTAAAGCCCCTGCTTTTAAAATCAGTGCTGTGCTTGTAGCTATATTTATAAAAAAAAATATTGTTTGGGCCTCCATTTGTTCTTACTTTTCGAAGATTTCAGGAGTTTTCACAGCCACGCTTGGTCAAAATAATAAACCTAAATAAAAGTCTAGTCTGCTTAGTGGAGTGAAGTGCTGTTTGTTAAGTCARAGCTGAGCCTTTTGCATCAATTCAGCAATTAAAGTCACGCTGCTTTCTTCATCAACCTCATTATACAACAGTGACCTGGAACCAAGAGGGAAGCACTTCTTCATTAGCAGGGGCTGAATGTTTTATTAAAGTCACTGCCTGGACTACTAGTGYACTATCAGCCAGAAACGATGCAGGCTGCAATTGAAAACATGTTTTCTTCACTGTTTATTTTAGGCTTTTACAGCTTATGAAATATTCATTACATGGTTGACAGACTTCCTGAAGATTTTAAGTTAAAGCATTGGAGCTATGTAGAAAAATGGCCATGTCACCTCGCTTTGCCTGACAAAATGGAAATGGCAATTACTACTGCACTCACAATACAAACAATATGCACAAATGTAAGCTCAAAAACCTGACAGTTACATCATATTACATGCACAATTCACCAGGTGGATAAGCTGCACCAGTCTCTTTATATATATA
>NW_013952548.1:207316-208541 GCF_001266775.1 Austrofundulus limnaeus
TATATAATCAGAACCCATTTAGCCTTTAGCGACCATACAAATTTAGTATTTTACATTTAAACTTTTTAACCTATTGTTTCAAATGTGTCTATTTTAAATCATTTAAAACCCATTCCTCCAAATGAAATGTTAATTTTGTTTCATTAAAATATTCTGCATTAACACACATTAAATCATATTCTACAACTTTGCTGCTTGTATAATGGCAGGTCTATGAATATGTAAATTTGGTCCCACATCTATCTTTGCCGCTCACCTGCCTGCAGTGCTTCACCCCTGTTCAAACTCCCATAACTCTCGTCTTGACTTGACTAAACCGTCTGTAGTTTTAATGCTAATGTAAAGTAAGCCTCGCTCTCTTTTGCTTGCGAGTCTGACCCTGCGAGAGGACACGTTTGGTTCATTGAGTTTGTTCCGCTGGTTTTTCTGAAGCTGTGTTTCTGAGGGTGCCAGAGCTGCWGTTTCGAGTTGGAAGCTGATAATGCCTGTGCACTGATTTTGGCTGTGTTTACATTTTTAAAATGATCACACAAAGAGGAAGATGGACTCAGCAGAACGGAATGTCATTCTTGTTTACTTTTCCGTCAGTGAACAACCTCAGTTTGGATGAAACCCCCCGGTGATTGACTCTTATGATTAAGCTCTGAACTGAACTGAGATTTTGCATAGTCTGCATCTGTTGTCTACCTCTGGAACTGTTGTGTATCAGTTGCACTGGGTTACCACGGCGAAGAGCCAGCAGGATAACTGGAATAATTAAAGGTCAGAAAGCAGTGCRAGAAATGAGTCTGATGTTAATGAGGCTTGCACGCCAGGCAAAGAGACAGAGGAGGGAAATGGCAGATGGAGCCAAACTAAACGTATAGTCATCACATACATAGGGCTCATCTGACAGCACGCATAATAAATATTAGAAGTACTAGCTGTTACATCAGTCTGTGTTAAAGTACATCACTTTTGGAGTTGTTGTACTGTAAGCAGTCAGTAACTTACTCCTCTAAAAATGGCAGAAGTATGAGATCAAATAGCTGTCTACTTAAATGGATCTCCGATTAGTTATAACATTAAACTTTATTTGATAAACATATATTTTAACTGTAAAATAAAGACTGTAAAAATACTGTAGGATGTTTAGTTTTGTAAATTTAACACGGACAGGGCCATTTTATTTACACACAAAGCATTCTGGGTAAATGATGACGTGGATAGGTCCTCGGTGCGAGGC
>NW_013952548.1:211120-212936 GCF_001266775.1 Austrofundulus limnaeus
TATATATTATAAGGAATTCTCAACTGCTGTTGGTCCTCGTCTCTAAAATGTGTGTGTGTGTCCATGTGCATGCCATCGTTTCGCTCTGGCACTTCGTCTGTCTCACCGCTTAAGGTTGTCTGCCTTCCCTTATCACTCCCTGATACCTGCCTCTGCCTCCCTGTAAGGGGCCCCAAGGGGTCCCTGTGTCCTGTCAGAACACCACTGCGCCTGACTTTCATTAGCCAGCACCCCACAGGCTCCGCCACGCAGCGTAAACACACCCCGGCGACACGCGACAAAACTGAGCTGCCGCCGCCCAGATTCACAGCGGAAGGCTCGTGGATGCCGGCAGCATTATGTCGCGCTGTTGTCAAAAGACTGCAAAGATTGTGCGGGGGAAGGGCAGTAAACAAAGTGAACAATCACCCATCAACATTTTGTTTTCATTGACTCACATTTTATCTTTGCCTCCATGTGGCTGTTTTTTACCCTGTTTGCAAAACACACTTACTTATTTTTCATGGAAGGTTAGAAGAAAGCAGCGTCGAACTTTTGCGCTGTTCGGAATCTCTTCAGCACGTCGCACTGCATGTAGAAATGCTGTGTCAGAGTTGATCATGACAACTGAAGTGCAGGCATAGACTATCTTTGCTGGCAGCGTTTAGTTCGCCACATGCTGATTCACAGGAATTCATAGATGGATGTGCAAGAAAAGGCTGTGTGGCCACTAGGAGGAATTCAAACACTGTAACCTCTTACTACGGTGGCACTTTCTTTGTCTTTATAAACATTTAAGGGAGTTTTTCCAAGCTCAGATTGTTTTTTTTTCTCTTTTTTCTCTTTATGTCATTCTCTGGGACTTCTGTTTATCTGTCCATTTTGTATGTTTTGTTTGCTCCGAATGGCTGCATTTGTATGTGTGCACTGGGTGTGGTTTGTTCGACGGGGTTCATGTTGTGGGGGGGTAAGTAGGGCATGCATCCAGGAGGGCAATGCTTCAGCAGTTACATGGAGTCACTATGTACTCCCACGACGAGCACCACACCACCACCTCCTACTGTTGGAATGAGAGAGGTAAGGATGCTTCGGCCCAATACACACCTCCTGCTCTCCTGCTCACTAACGTCCGTCCGTCTGTCAGAATGTCAGTCCGTCCTGTAGCCCGTTGTCATCTAAAACACACCTTGAATGCTTCATTTTGTCCTGGACGATGTACGAGCCGGGTGGGTGA
The DNA here is from genome assembly GCF_001266775.1 of Austrofundulus limnaeus. NCBI lineage: Eukaryota > Metazoa > Chordata > Actinopteri > Cyprinodontiformes > Rivulidae > Austrofundulus > Austrofundulus limnaeus. Next base: position 212,334 of record NW_013952548.1, read on the forward strand.
TGCCATCTTCATAGGAGTGCGCTGAATCTTTTACAGGCCTTACAATTTTTGATGCTAAGCCGAGGCCGATTGTATTCCGCCTTTTGTTTTGTGTATTTAACAGGTAACAAGAAAAGGTTCATGTTACTTAAAAAAAAAAAACAACAGCACCACCCATGATTAGCTACAAAACAAAATATAGTTCTCAAAATGTAAAAAAAAAAAGATGTAGCCCTTCAGCATCCGCTGAGGTTTAATTCATCCCAGCTTGATCACCAGGGTTGGCCTCTATCTGTAGTTGCTTTTACCTGAAGTTTCCGTTTTATGTAGCATTTGTCTGGGAGTGCAGGGCTGCACAGCTCCTGGTTCTGAATAATTCAGAAATGCAGCAATACAGAAATACTTCTATGGTGGAGCTTTAAGCACACAATGGAGGACCTGAATATGCAGCCCTTAAATGAAGTTAAAGGTTTTGAAATTGGTGCAGCTGCTAGAGTGTGCATGAGTGTTTGTAAAAAAAATGGATTCCTGCTGTGACTCAAACTTAAGACACGAAGGTGTGTGTGTGTGTGTGTGTGTGTGTGTGTGTGTGTGTGTGTGTGTGTGTGTGTGTGTGTGTGTGTG
>NW_013952548.1:213083-217552 GCF_001266775.1 Austrofundulus limnaeus
GTGTGTGTGTGTGTGTGTGTGTGTGTGATGTGTGTGTGTGTGTCCAGCTGTTTCTTTGTAACGATTAATCACTTTGCTTCTCAGTGTACACATCCATTCAATGACGTTTTTGTTGCCGTGTTTTTACATCAATCCATAGACAAAGCATTTTTGACTTTTTAAAATGTGTCTTCACTTCTTTCTCCTTACTATGTGTTCTTTTTTTTCTTTTAAACTGCTTGTCTTTTCATACGTCCATTCTTTATYATCCTGCCATTAACTTTAATCTCTGATCCATTTTGCCATTTACTCCTCCGCCTCCTCCAACACATTCATTTCTCTCTTTTCTTTCTTGTTCTTCCTCTCTCTATCATTGCTTCCCATCTCTCTCCTCGTGCATCCTTCCTGCCTGTACCATGCCTCTGTGTTTGGGGGCCGCTGCTGCTGCTGCAGAGAGTCGTGAGAACTCCTTCAGCCGCTCGCGCAGCTCTAGTGTGTCCAGCATCGACCGGGACACTAAAGAGGCCGTCACCACGCTGCAGTTTGGAGAGTCATTCGGACGCAAGAGCGATGCCCTTCCCACACCATGTCTGTGGGTGGGCACTAGCTTAGGAGTGGCCTTGCTCATCCCACTGTCCATCCCTTACGACCAGGAGGAAAGGATGGAGGAGCCGGTCACCATCGGTCCTAGTGGTAAGCATCAGTAGACGATAATGTTAAGTAGTTACAGAGTTGTGGTAATGTAAAAATATATTTTTTTGTTTGTTTGTTTAAAAAAATGTTGCTGATTTACTTTTCCCCTCCTGACTCCATCACATATTCATTGCAGCTTGACAGGGCTTCAGCTAAAAATAGTCCAGGTGCAAGCACCTACTAGAGGCATTGTTTAAAACTGTATCCACAAGTAACCACATTTCAGCTGGAACACAATGCAGCAACAATCGACGGAGCTGAAAAGGTCAAAACCCAATTTGACCTGACTAATTCTGGTAAATTAAAACGTGCATTGATTGTTCATTTAGCTGAAGCACAAAAAAGCACAAATCACCTTAGAAAATTGGCGTGATGAAGTTAAAATACAGAAAATTATTAGTAGATTGGATTTTACCATCATATGCAGCTGGTTGGTTTTGTCAAGAAAGTAAAACTATTTATTCAGTCAAATTATCTGATTTGATATATATAAAAAACTAACTTATTTCGACACTGTTATTTTTCATATGCTCAAAAAAATGCTCAATAAGTCCAATAAAACTCCTAAAATTTATGTTTAAATAGAGGAATGGTTTGAAAATAGAACAGCCAGTTTGGATGTTATCAGTCCGTTAAATGGACGTTATTAGCAGTTATCAGTCCCATAGAATGGCTTCAGACTGTCCCGAAAGTGCCCCCTAGTGGGTTACCAGTGCCATATACGTTGGAATGCAACAATTTGCAACCRCAGAGTCTGGTCTAATTTATCGTAGCCCATGTCATTTTCTCTAAAATTAACCTTAGTGGCTTTATGCCTCATTGAACAGCTGACAGTCTGAAGCCATTCTATGGGACTRATAATGGCTAATAATGTCCATTTAATGGATGATAACATCTGAAGCGGGTGGAATAGAAGCAAATCTCTTCAAGGAGTTTTGCTGTTGAAATAGCTTAACTTGTACACAAATTATGGCTAACCTTATTTGTTTTAAGTAAAAAAAAAAAAAAACCTGAAATCATACATGCATTCACAGTTCATGTTTTATTTATTTTTTTTGCAAATACAGCCTCTACTAAAAAGCTCAGCTTTTGTTTCCTCATTGTTTTTTCTCTCTTTTTTTACCCAGTGTGATTAGACAAAGTGTCAAACATGCCTTACTAGACCAGAAGCCATAATTTGCAAATAAAAAAGCACCTGTTTAAAAAAAAAGAGAAAACATCAATAGGCTCCAAAAGTCTGTGCTCTTCAAAGCAGCACTTGCTCTCTCGAGACTAAATGTACGTGAGCTCATTACTGGAGGGTCACAGATTCAGTTCTAAGGGATGACTCACCAACCAAAAAGAAAATGTTGAAAATTCACCAAGTTTTCATTTTTTTAAGTACTCTTGTGGAGTGTTTTCAAAATTGTCAGTGAGCTTAAGAGTATGTGGATTACTTTGTATGCAATAGAACCTCTTTGTTCTTACATTTTTCACTCACGCAAATATTGTCAGATCCTAATATTTGGAATCCAGAACCACCCTGTCTTCTTTTTCAAGTCCTGTCTCCTGTTTTCTTGACTCCATCTGAACTCTTCTAGGTGCGGTCCAGATGCTGAAGGGCTCTGTGTTACGCTTTGGTTTTTTGGACTGCATGGGAGTCCTCATTCAGARCCCCTACGAGGTTTGGCGGGACCTAAATGCCCCGGAGGACCCCGACAGACCGMGGAAGCGCAAACTGGTCCACTTTTCTCCATCGTCCTCTCAGGAAGCCTACGGAGAGGGACATTTGGCCGTGGTTTGCTCCGAGAGGCAGGCCAAAGTCTTCATGATGCCCTCGCAGACTTGCCTCTTTGTCCACAACATCACAGAGTCCTCCTTTGTACTGCGAGCCGACGTGGTATCTGTGTACAACAGCGTGTGCCTGGCCTGCTTCTGTGCTAACGGACATGTCATGACCCTCAGGTACAGTGATATYATTGAGCTAGCTGCGTGTGGATGTTCCTTTTATCGACTAACAGTTTGTTTTACGTTTTTCAGTAAATCAAAATAAGCATAAYTACTCTGTCACCCACTGCTTTTTTTACGCCAGAGTTTTGACAACTATGCTGAGAAAATGACATTATGCAAAATACAATACAATATTGTGGGAGCTCCCTAAATGGATGTGATGAGGATGACTTTCAGCTGCTATCACACCAAAATGAGCTCAATATCTGTAAAAATTGACTGCGATACGTCTATTATAGAGTTGGCTAAGTTTGATTAGCTGCGGCAGGCATTTTGAATTGGATTGACTCCAAATGTTAATGAGTTGATGAACATTTAATGATTACTTTCAGAGAGTTTCACTAATTTTCTTTTAATTTAAAGCAATTTATGAGAGATTTTATTAAAGGCCCATTCACACTGCAATGTCTTAGACAACTTATGCCAACTTATGATAATAAGATTTCCACTAAATGACTAATAAAAGTTAGATACTTGATCAATTTGTTAGCATGAAAGTATGCACATGCCTACAAGAAGATTCCAGTTGATTTTTTATTCCATCTTCAATGTCACCATCTACAAACTTTTGTCTAAAACATAATGTGACAAGGCCTTAACATCCATTTGATATTCAGCACAAGTACTGATCAACCTTACAAGGTTGAATCAGGTCGTCAGGAAGCGTTCTCCTTCTGGATGAGAAGAATACGTTGGTAACGCTTTCTTTTATGGTACCCTTATTACCATGCAATTGCAAGGTAATAAAAATACGTAATTAAATGTAATTACTACCTTATTACCATGTAATTACGTGGTAATTAGGATACAATTTAATTATGTAATTGTCTGCAGTAATGTAGCACTTACCTGGTAATGTATTTCAATTCACTATGTAATACCTAAATAAGTAATTTGGACAGTTTTAAAGTTATATTTTTATTGCAATTAACCACTAACCCCAACATTTAGTTGCATTCTTTTGGTTATAAATATAGTGTTGAGTTACTATTGAGTAGTAATTTGATTGTAGTAACCCAATAAAGGTAGTTTTACTAACAGTAGTTTTTCTTTAGTACCGTAATTACCACGTAATTGTATGGTAATAAGGTAGTAATTACATTAAATTGCATTGTTTTTATTACCTTGTAATTGCATGGTAATAAGGGTACCATAAAATAAAGCCTTACCAATACATCAGGGATTATTTATCATCATAATGTTTTTAGCACTATGAAAATTTGCGTTAGAGATCAGACTTCTCCACTCATTTGGAAGCTATTTGGTGGCAGCAGTTTACATGTCTGACTTCAGTATCACCTGATTCTCTCCTGTGGTTGGGCTCTCTTTGCTGGGCACAGCTAATTATTATTACCCAAGCAACCCTGGCGTCTAACACGTCTTTCGTTCTTGTCAATCTGTTCACAGTTTGCCCAGTTTAAGACCGCTGATGGACGTCAATTACCTGCCTCTGACAGACATGCGCATTGCTAGAACATTTTGTTTCACCAACGGGGGGCAGGCGCTTTATCTCAGTTCTCCCACAGAGATTCAGAGAATTACATACAGCCAGGAGATGTGTGACAACCTGCAGGTGAGTGCTGTAGCTATGTCTATACATCCCTGAGTTGAGAGAAATACTGAGGCAGTAAATAAGCAGATTATGTTGTTTTTGTGCTGGAGCTTCAAGCTGACAGAATATGTCAAACGTCATTCTTGATTGAATGTGGTATAAACTTCCCAGGGTTAAATGTGATTTAATGGTGTACATGAGAGCACGAAAGTCCATTTTTATATGGCTATTTTCAGTAACTACATATGCATATATA
>NW_013952548.1:217791-218779 GCF_001266775.1 Austrofundulus limnaeus
ATATATGGCTGTGGATTCTATACTGTGACATTACAATAGTGCCATCTACAGGCGACAGGGATCAGCATTATAAATCCTGTTGTGATGACTGTTGTATATTTGCAAAAGAACTTGGTTAAAATGTACATTTTATTTTCTCCTTCATTTTCATTAATTTCTCTTTATTGCAGGAAATGCTGGGAGAGCTTTTCACTCCAATAGAAACACCAGAAGCCCAGAACAGAGGGTTTTTGAAGGGCTTCTTTGGAGGAAATGCCCATACATTTGACAGAGAAGAGCTTTGTGCGTTTTTATGTCTTCTTTTTATTCATATTATAAACATTTTAGTCCAGTATGTGGCATCATAATATGCCTAAAATATGCATTTTTATAGAAAAAAAATCATACAAACATGTATGTATTAAAGGTACTCATTGTAAAGGATTGTCTTGCCTCCCTATACGCCAGCCCACAGGCATTCAGGAATGAGTGAGTGATTGKAAACAATAAACTAAAACATATACTAGTTTTTCCTCATTCATCATTTGGTGAAATTTGAAAGCATTTATTCGTGTAGTTTTCCCAATATACTGATATGTAGTTCTGAAATGCAGGTACACACTTAATGTAAACAAAGCGCTCTTCTGTACGGTTCATCTGTGGCTGTTGTAATTGTTGACTTATTTCTAGTTACATTGGCTGAAGGTTGCAGGTTCACCTCCTGGCCTTTCTGTGTGGAGTTTACATGTTCTGCCCCATGCACATGTGGGTTTTCTCCGGGTACTCTGCTTTCCTCACACAGACAAGAAACATGCATGTTAGGTTAATTGGTAACAAAATTGTGTGATAGTGTGAATGGTTGGTTGTCTCTATGTGTCCCTGTAATGGACTTGCAACACCTCTAACATAATAATTGCTGTAGCACCAGCTGACTGTGAACCAGAAAGAAAATGTGAGTAATGAAAATAGATGGACTAACCACAGATTTGAAAAAAAGTGCAGATTTAAT
>NW_013952548.1:221337-222997 GCF_001266775.1 Austrofundulus limnaeus
GTGTGATACCTGGCCATCATTTGGGACTGAACCAGCTGATATTAATTTGCACTGACAAGGGGCAGGCTTGCTTTCTCAATACTTTTTCCCTGTGCCATTCCACATTATTACAAATAACTTCATTTCTGGACATTTATGGTTTTATTTCTTTGTATGTATGGATCACTTGGGTTGTTACCGAAATCTGGTGAAAATTTCATGTCATCAGCACCTCTAGTAATATCTTTACTGAGAAAAATGTTGACGTGTTCAATACTTATTTTACCTGCTGTAAATCTTGCTGTATCATTTTGCATTCTGAATTTTTTTGCACTGTTACTGTCATCTTCTGCCTAATGCAGGAGGTTGTCTGTGTGAGAATCGGATGGGTCAAAGTGGTGACTTTTCTTTCTGTTCAGGACCTTTTTGATGGTGTTTTGAAGGACATGAAAGCTGAAGCTGAGGTGTTTTGGCTACAAGGAGGCAGCCATGGACTGACAGTGAAAGGAAGGTCTGAAGAGTCTGTAATGGATGAAGTCAACTTAAAAGTCATCAGCTGGATCAAAAAAGAAGTTTAAATAAATTATCATTACATGCTTTTTTTTGCTTTATTTTTAAAATCATTTTATTTTTCAACTAATGTATTCATAATTAAACATGAAACTATGTTCACATACTTTGTTTTAGCTTTATTATGAACACAAATTGAAACACAAAATGTGCTGCTGTCCCTTTAAAACGATCTGTGACGTAATCAGCCGCTCTAACGCTATTGGTTAGACGACTTCCGCATCTTTAAGACTGCACGAACATGGCAGGAGTATCCTGGAACAGTGTAAACATCTTATTTCCTAGTGCGGCTTCAGCTGTTCGCATCAAGTTTACTTCAGCAACAGGTTCGGATGTTAAAAACCTTCATGTCACGTTTCTGTGTGTTGTCTCGTTCGCTCGGTAACGCGCCAAAATTGGTTCTTTCTTCCACACGTGGGAGTGCACGTGTTATGCAGAAGTGTTGAATGATTTGCTGTTATTTTGCAGCTACGGTTTTGAAGCTCCTGTTGTCGGAAAACGAGCAGGTCCTGAAGCTGATCCGCAGCGAGATTCTTCAGACGGAGACCCGAGTTTTATACGAGCTGCTGTACCTTTTGAACAACAGCTTCAGAGCCAACAAGACGTTCAAAGGCTTACAGCAGGTCAGGACCTGAATATCCTCCATACCAGTCTGCAACAAGTCGCATATAATGTCAGACGTGTGTGTGATGTCAATGTCAACTTAAAGTTAATTTTTTCCCCCAGGTTGAACAATGTATAAACAAACTGAAGAACATGAAGCTGTGTGCTGCTCTTCAGGACCTGGTTGATCTTTGTCCACCACAGAGACAAATGTAGGTAACAGCTGATTGATAGGTGCTGTCTCACTGTAACATTTTAGACTACTTCTGAAAAACTTTTTCTTTTGACTAAATTACTGCAAAGGGTTGTTAATTCAGTCTATGTCCAAAAGATATGAAAGCGGATTATTGAGGGAAAAAAATCTGACTTTAATCTCAGAATTCTCAGGGGGGAAAAGTCAGAAAGACAGAATAAAACAAAAGTCAAAATTCTGAGATCTATCTATCTATCTATCTATCTATCTATCTATCTATCTATCTATCTATCTATCTATCTATCTATCTATCTA
>NW_013952548.1:232257-245032 GCF_001266775.1 Austrofundulus limnaeus
TCTCTCATCTTTTTAAGTGGGAGAACTTGCACAATTGGTGACTGACTAAATACTTATTTTCCCCACTGTATTTACTGACTGACTGACTGACTTACTTACTGGCCCTAATCCTCTTTTGTAAAAAAAAAAAAAAAAAAAAAGAGGCCTCCAGTAGGTTCATCTTCACCATAGACGTCTTTAGTGTCGAACAAAATTTTCATAAATTGTTATAGTGTCACGGGACCTTTAGCATTCAGAAGATTCTTTATTATTTATTAAGGGTCCCCATTAGCCTGGCAAATATTAGTTGTTTACAGTTTTTCTGATTTATTGCATGTAATCTGATTTTGCTCAACCCTAGACATGCATTGATTTAGTAAGTAAGTAAGTAAGTTAAATTTTATTTATAAAGCGCCTTTCACAGAAATGGAATTCACAAGGTGCTGTACAATAGTAATAATATAATTAATAATTATACATTATAATTAGCAACGCTAAATAATAATTTAATGAGTTAAAACCATGTAAGAAACAGCCAGATGTGTTCAAACTGTGTGTGTGTGTTTATAGGGCGTCCTCCATCACGACGGGCGAGTGTGAACTTCCAAGTCAACCCATGCTGGAGTGGATCTGTCTCAAAGTTCTGGGAGCCAGCAAGCTCGTGATCTGCACGATGGCTCGCTGCAGCAAAGCCTTTATGTATCCTATTTTGGACCTGACACTGTTCAGAAAACTGAGATCATTACTTGAATCTGTTACGTTCCTGACTGATTCTCAGACTTTCAAAGCAGCAGCTAAAATGGGAGGAGTTTATCATCCTGAATATAGTGATAACCAGCATGCTTAGTCGTTTGTGGTAAGATATACCTCTCTGTGGTGCAGTGAAGAAAACACCTTCAGTATTTTAACTGGTGCTGACAACCATTAAAGCCCTGTTGCATTCGTGCCTCATCAGGGCGATTTCCCACGGTATCCTGGTCGGACTCGCCCACCTGTACCAGAATCTCCTGGAACTACTTAAGATTGTGGCCGAAGCCCAGCCCATGCCTTACCTCACTGATGTCTCCCTGCCAGCTGATATGGCTGAGTTCCTGGGTCCCTCTGACGCACCGTTACTGAAGGAACGGAGAGCGTTTGGCTCTCGTGTCCAAAAACCCGAGACGAAGCAGCAACTTAAAAAGACAGCCGACGTTAAAGACCTGAACCAGGAAAAACAGGGGAAGACTGAAGACCTGGGAGTTTCTGTTAAAAGAGGTACACTGTCTTCTTTTTCTCCTTGCGATCACTTGTATATGGTTAATTAGTATATGTTAATTATTTTTGTCTCAAACAGTTCTTGTAATTAAATTTTCTAAAATGACAGACACGACTATGTATGGTACTTTGATTACTGATGTTTGTTTGTTTGTTTTTTCAGATCTTGGTTTTACTGCTGTGAAGCCTTTTTTCAGTAAGGTATGTGAAATGAGCACATTAATCATTCTAAATTAAAACGTTAAATCAGGGCTATCCAACTGGCGGCCCGCGGGCCACATCCATCCCGCAAATGACCAAAGTTCGGCCCGCCAATTGGTTCATTCACCGCTTAAGCCCAAAGCCCCTGTTTTCTACTTTAATTGCTCCAAGTTATTTTAGTTAAACATAGACATGTTTGGTATCTACAGAAACGTCAGAATCTTGGCTAGAAGCTGGTAAAAACATTTCTATAAACAAGACAATTAAAACTACAAGCATTTGAAGATAAAATGATGAAAGTGAAAATAAAATTGGTTAAAATTTTGGCAAGTCAGAGATGTCAAAATAATATTTGTGTTAAATAGGAGGCATAATGTGTAATTTTTGTTTTTTATAGTGTTTAATTACCATTACTTTTATAGGGTTCTGTATGTTGTATTCTTGATTAAATGTAGCAAAATAAACTAATTCAAAGGTAACAGATCTTTGTAATACTTGGTTTATTTACATAATAACTAATTACTGGATGTTCGGCCCCTCAGCTGTTGACCGGCAGTAACTGTGGCCCCTGAAATTATTTAGTTGAATTGCCCTGTGTTAAATGCTTCTATTTGCCTAATTATTGTCTCATTTTAATGACCAAGGGTAAATCGGTCTCACAGGATGTGAACAAGACCGATAAGAAACAGAAGCTCAAGAAACAAATAGAAGAAGCTGCTACGTTTTCTAACATGTCTGCCAGCCTGGAGGACATGATTAGGTGGTGCAAATCCCAGAGGATGGAGAAGACCAAACGTCTCCTAACCTTTCTGCATTTAAAGTGCCAGAGGATGAAACGGTTGGAGGCAACAGGACACAAGTAAGACTAGACATGGGTTTTTACGATGTAAAAACAAGTGTGCATTGCCATGTAGCATGTCATTGCAGCATGGCTTTGCCTGCAGCATTGGACTTGCAGAATGAACTTTAACCAAGTTCAAATGTTTTTTTCTATACCAGCTTGTGCCTGTCACGTCAGCAGGTGTTTAGAATTAAGGTAATTGTGTGACAATATGAAGTTTGAAGAGATTTTTTCTTAAAGTTGCATTAGCCGGGTTTTGAACCCTGATTTCCCACATGAAAGTCCATGACATAGACCATTAGACCAATGGAGCTGTGGCAGAATGTGGTGGCAGGGGTTGGTTTGTATGTGTGCAGAAAGAGGCCACATTGCCAATACAATTATTGACACTAAACTGCATATTACAACAATAGAGCAGTATTAAGACAATATTATAGTAAAACATCAAAGTACAATCATATTAGCATTGTAAACACTGAACTATTGAGATTAAATATTAAAAAACTATGGTGCAGTACCAAGTTGAGTACAGCTGGGGGCAGTATTGGACCATTACAAGGCCCCATTGACTCACATTATATGAATTTGGAATAAAGTTTAAACATTAATATTTTAAAAACTACAAGTGGTACAGGCAGCAAAAGGCTAAGCAATCATTTGGTATAGGACCTTTACAAATAGAAATTACATTGGCAGCTGTAGGACAATGTATGCAGGAGCATTGGACTTTTAGAATGAACTTTGACCAAGTTCAAATGTGTTTTCTATACCAGCTTGTGCCTGTCACATCAGCAGGTGTTTGTAATTAAGGTAATTGTGTGACAATATGAAGTTTGAAGACATTTTTGTTAAAGTTGCAGTAACTGGATTTGAACCCAGATCTCCCACATGAAAGCCCACAGTGCTCATCATGAGACTATAGGAGATGTGGCAGAGGACAATCCCAGGGATTGGACTGTATGTATACAGAAAAAGTTCACCTTGCCAATGCAATTATTGACACTTAAGTGCAATATATTACAGCAATAGGACAACATAAAGACATTATTACAGTAAAACATCAAAATACATCATATTAATATTGTAATCACTGAACTACTGAGTTTAAATATTTTAAAACTATTGTGCAGTACCATATTGTGTAGAGGCAGCAGGGGGCAGTATTGGACCAATACAAGGCTCCATTGACTGCCATTATAATTTATTAAACATTAATATTTCGAAAACTATAAGTTTTAAAGGCACCAAAAGGCATAGACATCATTTGGCACAGGGGCTTTACAGATATAAATTACAATGGCAGCTCTAGGACAAAGTATGCAGGAGGAGAAGCATGGCAAAGTTGAGATGACTTGGATGGGAAACAAATCACAGTAGTGTGCATTGCATTGGCAATGCACACTGATTAGGTTTAACTTCCTGTTGCTGTAGCTTGTTACATTCAACTGCTCATACGATCTGTTCTCGTCCTCAGCATGCAGAGGAAGTTGCGGGTCTTCAGACGAGAAGTTTCCTGGGCTTTATCTCCTCAGGGATCGGAGGCAAAGACTTTTCACTTCCACGCCGCGAGGAGGAGACCTGTTGGTCTGAGAAGTCGCCTGCAGTCACTCAAAAGGAGGTTCATGCTGGTTAGAATTCGGGCGGGTGTAAAAACGAGGAGACTGGCTCGGCGACGAAAACAAACCAAGCTGCCGGTGGATTTTAATAATTACCTACAAAGCAAGGCAGCACGGGAAGCAACACTTCACATCTCTGACACTGAAGGCTTTGATTGCATAGATGATATATTTGCTTCGGCTGGCTTATGAAGTTTTGAACATACAGAGTCAAAAACAAATAAAACAAAAAAAAAATAAACAAGAGGTTCTCTGGTTTAATTTCACCCTTTCACCCTAATTTCAGGCTTTTTTATTAAAGTAATTTTCTGACATATACCTGAAACTAGTGATGTTCGATACTGCCAAATTTCTCTTCGATGCTGATACCGAACAGCGATACTGATCCGATACTGATATTTGTGCCAAGTAACATAATGTGCCTGGTAAATTTTAAAAAAGTAGCGTTTTTCAAATAACTGCTTTATAAAGAATACAAGACGGAGTAATTTATTCATTTATAATTCTTTCTAACTCTAACCCTATTATATTTGTTTAGCATAATTTAAAATTCTTATGTGAGACAAATGAAATAGTTTTTGAATAGTGAATAAAAGAAAAAAGTTGTAAAGGTTGATATTTCTTAGCATTGTTTGTAGGTTTGTACGAGGGCACCCAAGCTGAAGCTAATGCTGTTTTAGGGACCAAATCATGGGAAAATTGGGAACCCCTCATCTAGAATGTAATTACAGACAGTCAGACGAAGCTGATTTTATGTTAAAATGATCTGCCATACATGTAACGTCTTCAGACTGACAGCATGTGCCACTGCAATAATGCATCATCCAAGTGGAAGAAAAAGTAGTTCCCTCGATATACATTATTTGAAATGGCTGAAGTATCAAAGTATCGACATTTTGGTTTTAGTATCAATTCTAAACCTTAAAGTTCTGGTAACGGTAGTATCAATATTTTAGTATTGATCCGCACATCACTACCTGAAACATAGGAGAAATCTCTACAATGACAGGTGCAATGTGGATTTCAACTGTTTTATCTCAAATGGATTCAGTGCTTATGTTTGACATGAGACATTTTTATTTCCCTTATTCTGTATTCAACCATGCCTGTCTAAGCAAGTGAAAGAGTTAAAAAAAAAATCAGGTGTTTGAGAATTCTTTTCAGACATGATCGTTCCACAAATAGAGAAAACATGACACAATCATTAACCTTTCAGGGAGTGATGTGTTGTCCATCTCTGACTAATCCAGGTGTTTCCAGCGTATTCCAGAACATCTAAAGTCCTGCTCTCGTTAAGTCAGAGTCCATGATTCAATGATTAAAAGAAAGAAGGCAACAATGTGTGAGAATTAAGGCCAAAATCATGAGCAAAATAAAAGTCACAAAAGACATCTTGATCATCAAGACATTTGGAGAAAATGTGTGGATCGATGACACAGAAGTGAACCATTTTTGGTAGTAATGATATCTTTTGCTGTCTTTGGTTCACTGTTTTTGCCAAAGACCAAACTGAGTAATTAATTGCAGATACAGTGTATTTTTATTCTTAAAAAAATGAATTGGAACATTTTGTTTTTGAGATAAAAGTTTCTTTAGAGCAATCTCAAAGATTAAACATATGGAAGCAACATATTCACTGTTCTCTGTGCCAAGTTAATTTCTGCAATAGTGTTTTTAAAAGCTTTAGCAGCATTTGTTCTGCCTCAGTGGAAGAAGGTATTTTCTACTTCCATCAGCAAAGAGGTMTGTAATAGCATATGACTGTAAATAAATAGTTCCCTGTGGACCTGAAGCTGAGCTCAGTTTTGAAACTGCATTTTTTTTTTTGATGCTCAGTAAATGCAGTAGTTATAGATTTTGAGGATAATGTGTCCTGAAGGAAGAGATAATACAAAATATGTCCTCCTTTTGCGCTGTTCACTATAATTTCCTCACACCTCACTGTAAWGAAAAAAGAAAAACAGAAGATAACATTTCAACACTCATCTTTTAGTTTTTGGTTGGAAATCAGCAAATCTTCCCCACCTCAGGGAGTAAATGAAGCCAAACAAATAAGCCACTGGAGTCAATCATTATTCATTTGGTGTTTAATCTGGAGCTAAGGCATGGGATTGTTCATTTTACTGTGTAGACAAAAGAACCACACTGAAAAAATTGCCTTTTTTTATTATTATTTTTGTCTGAGAACCAAATGAAAATAGTTTTGAACTTAGCTTATTTTTTTTGTCTGAGAACCAAATGAATTGTTTTCTGAAAAAGGTGAACTTAACGTTGAATGAAAGATGAAACATACATATAAACTTAAAATCATTTTACCTGTAAAGATAAGCTATGATAAGAAAAAAATTTATTGACCCCCCACAGTGGGGAAATTTGCACATTACTGCAGCTCGATACAGGAGAGGCAATCATTTGACAACATAATTTGGGATCTAATAAAGAATTAGAGTAGCCTACTTCTTTCCAAAGCTGTAGTAATCTATACAGTTTAAATGACAGTACTATTTATTTATTTTATTTTTTACTTGTAACAATATTCATTGGTACATTTACAGTTTTGTGCTACACTACATCAAACACTTACAAAATTGTGCTGACATTTTTTAGTAGGGTTCTGAGCCTACTTTGGCCATCTCTTTTTTTTTGTTTGTTTGTTTGTTTGTTTTAAATTTGTGCAGTATATACCCCATTGTATTATTAGAAAATCCACAAAAAATAAATAGAAAACATTTAATTCATTTTGAAATGCTTGAATTGTGTTTATATTAATAAATAAATAAAATTAAAAACACGTTTTCAAAATCTGCTGAAAATAAATGAATTAGTTTAAGTTTTAAAAATTAACAGACCCCTAATTACTTATTTTCCTAGTTGAAGACCATTATTATTTTTCCTTTTTTGTATCCTTTTGTCTTTGAAGCATTTTTTATTTATTATTATTATAATTATTGCTGTTGTTGTTGTTGTTGTTGTTGTTCATAAATGTACTCGCATTGGTTTCCAAATGAATTGACATCAAATACTTTTGCCTTCTCAACTCAGCCGCATATGTTTGTTGACATTGTTCAATAAAGCTATGGAAAAAAATAGCTCTAGTGTCGTCACATCCTGTCATCTGCTTTTTCACTTCCGGAAAGGTGGGGCTTTTGTTACGGGAGCGGTTTGTTTTCGGAGAGTCAATGCATTGGTTTGTGCAGCTAAAACACTCAGCGAGATAGCATCAACCAAGGGCAGCAGTTCAGAATCTGCTTTGGTAAGATTTCTAAATCTTACTTTTTCAAACGAAGTAGTTGTAGTGAAGTGTTCATCCCGAAAAAAAGCCTGTAGGAAATAACGTAACCACACCTGTTTAATGGAAGGGCAAGTGAGCCACTTACTTACTCAGCCACCTTCAGAAATGAGTACTAAATACATAGACACAAAAATGTTTAATTTGCTTAAATTGCGAAGCGTAATATTGCTTTTAGCTACCTTTTATCCTCATGCAAATGGATAAAATATAAGGCTAGCGATATTAATTGAGTTTAATACAGAAATTCACGTGAGAATGTGCCCACAGTTCTTCATCAGTCTGTCAAACTGTCCCTATTATTACTTTTGTTGTATCACAGAACCATTGTTGTTTAGCAATACTGGTTCAGCACAGTCTTAAGTCTGTGTTATTAGCTTTCATGCTAATATTATAAAAGCTTATTTATCTTTTGTATTTAACTGAAGTGTTTTGATCACCTATTAACTAGCTGTCACAAGTCCTGAAAAGTTTTCGGTCTCAGAGAAGTGGACACACCCAAGGACTTCATGATTTCTTCTTCTGGTGATTATATTGGATTTCTAAATGCCCAACAGGCTCCCCTAATGTGCCTATATATCCCCCCAAATCATCTTAAAATACAGGATATCTTGGAGAGGCTTTTAAATCGTGAAGTTTTAGTGGTTACAGTATAAAGGTGAACATTTTAAAGGGTGTTGAGGCAGTTGACAGGGATTTGCTTACATATAAACATGGTAGTTTGGAGATGCAGGATTGTGTTTTCAGCTTGTTTGAGTGTACTTGTGTGGGGGCCGAGGACGGTCACTGTTGCCAAAGCAATACATCCTTGTTCCATCTCATTAATAAGTTTATTTTGCTGTAAGCGGAAGTGACAAATTCAATTCAGCTTTCTGATTCATGTGGGTTAATTGGGATGAATGTCAAAACTTAAGTGATCTGCATAACCTTGTTGCTTTAGGTTCTACTTTGGCTTGAATATCCAGCTGCCCCCTCGTAAACAACTCGTGAACACAATGCTGAGCCCAGCACATTCACTGCGTGTTTAGGGAAACCAGCTCAGGAATTGTTTGGCAGTCTTGTAGGGCTTTAAAAAACTGATGCAGATTATGTTTTTTGCACTAGTGATGGCTAATTCAGTTTGAGTTTATCGTCACTGTTTTCCCCTCACTAAGACATCAGATTAACTTATTCTGGTAAATGCCAATTCAGAGAGGACTCTGATTTTAATACCAGTGTCTCAAAATATTTGACAATAATTTAGGCAAGACTTCTGGAAAGACATACTTATGTTATCTGAATGGTTCTGATAAAATGTTTGCAGTCATCTAAAAAGGGTTGTGTTGATGACTAAAGGATGATCAGCTGATGTGTGTAGCATGGCTCCAATGCACAACTAAAGCTGCGATTTTTTTCTCTAGAGAGTACTCTATTGAGATACAATGCATATAGAAAATGCAACAGGTGGGCGTTTTAAGAACCAGTCATCATATCCCCACAAAGAAGAGGAACAAGTTATGCAAATATATATTTGAGGAACATTGTAGTATTTCACCCTTTTTTATTTTTACCGTTCATTCGCAGCACTGTTGTTGTTTTCTATTCTTTTCTACATCCTGGCTGTTTCACTGCCACAAAAGCAGTAATAAAATGAGCATCAGAACTATAAGAAAAACATTTTCATTCATTAAAAAAAAGGAAAAATAAAGCTTTGCTAACCATATTTTTTACTGGCACCAGAATGTTTTCTTACATGTGTTTTCAGTGAACAATGTTTGAATAAGACACCTTTGTATTTTAATTACACTCATGCCTTTGTGTTCAGCAGAGAGATGAGTTTAATGTTCGTATCCAGATCACTCTCACCACTTTCCTCAGCCCCTTTGATTTATCCTTTTTCCTGCTCTCTGTGTTATTCCTTCAGTCAAGGCCATCATTTCACCAACAAACACTGAGTGGGTTGTGTTCAGAAATGTGTTGGTGTTTGCCTATTGATGTAAAAGCTGAGGGAAATTTGCTTTTATACAGCAGCTTTTTATCTTTGCTGTTGCACCAAATGTGAAGCAAGTTTGCAAAATGTTAAAAGAAAGTTATCAGTCTTGGTTAAACTGGATTTTTATTTTTTAAATGCACATTCATGTCAAAGTTGTATTATGTTTTAAACAGACTGATATACCCCAAAAATATGTGTTTGGGTTTAAAAATATCCCTGCATTTTCATTAGCAGTTGCACTCAAACTCACATGCTACACAGATCCGTGAAAAAAAATAAAACCTGTAGAACATGTGCTAAATGTCCATGGCTATAAAGCTGTCCTCATTCTCTACCAACTAAAATCTCTTTCCAGCTGTTTTCAGGCATGACAAAAGAGGTCAACCAGAAAAAAAAGCTTGATATTAAATGATCTGAAATGGGGCATATTACTACTTACTGTTGCTGGGTTGGAAGTAATTTGGTCATTAAAACAATTTCCCTCCTGAATCTGTATTCTGGGACAAGGACAGTTTAGCTTTAATCATCTCTTGACTTAACTGTGCAAGTGTGTGTGTAAATGCACTGACTGATTAAGCTATAATTGACACTATGCTACATTGTTCCAACATAAAATAATAATTGGTTGATTAAAAGTGACCTTCTAGAGCCTCTTTAAATTGTCACAGAAATGATAATTGTATCTAAAATACGAGCCAGAGAACTGAGGTTTTTACACTGTTGTTATGTATTTGCTTGGTGTTAATGTCATACTTCATACCGTGTGTAAATTTTAAGCAGTGATGCTTCCACAAACTCTTGCCCTTGTGTGGGTTGTTTGTAACAGAGCCTGCTCTCTATCTTGCCTTGGGAGTTTGAAAGGGAACGTAGCAAGATGCTGATAAGTAGTTTGATGTGTTAAGCAGCACACTTAGATTTGTCAATAAATATATGATAAAATCAGTGGTGGGCACCAGTCCGCTAAAGCGCAAATCCGCTAATTGCGGACCTAAATATTTTGTTTGCGCTTTAAGCTGTCTTACTTATTTTTATAATTCATAAGCAGATTTGCGCGTTCTAAAGTTAAAATGCAGTACCACCAGTCATCATCTTGAACAGAGGAAGGTATGGCTGTCAATGAGTCACAACACACGTGATCTATCCAACAGCACCCCTCCCAGATAAACACACTTATTGGAAAGGTATACATCCTTTCTGACTGTTGCTTTTGGTCACGGTTCTCATTTTCCACAATGCTTTAGGTCTGCTTACGTAGCAGGAAGGCAATGTTTAGAACTACCTTTCCCAGCAAAAACAGTTAACGTTTGTAATCCATGCTAAAATTTTGTATATATTGATTCATTTTACTTTACAATCAGAGCTCCATTAAAAAAAATAAAGTTTAAATGCTGGAGCTCAATACTTGACGTAATTGGCCGAAGCAATCAGCCAATGGGGTTAGACAGACATCCAGTGGTCAACTGGAGCAACTGCATGGAAAACTTTAAAATCCAAGCTCTTATTTTGAAGTTTGCAGATAGTTTCCTGTACTCCGTGCTTTCGTTTCCCGTCACAAATCAAATCTGTCATGTACCCACAATGCATCGCTTCAGTTTTCCAATAAACAGTTTTAAAATTACTTTATTGATGCTTCTTTTAATGAAAAATCTACAACAAACAAAAGAAAAAGACAAAGAAGCAGCCCAACTAGCAATCCTCAACAACTTTTTAAAGAATCAGCCGAACTAGCAATCCTCAACAACTTTTAAATTTTTACACCAGGAGCCAAAGTTCTCTTTCAGGAAATCACATCCTCAGCAATCGGCAGTTGTAGGATTAAGCTGTACAAGGGTACATACACCGCTAGTTGTCAGTGTTGTACATATGTTGTACATGAATTGTTGCCAGCTAGTAAGTGTCGAATTGAACTTGTGCTTTAAAATTAGCTTCCGCTAGTTTTTCTATGGCATAAGCGCTTTTGAAGTTGCGGATCTAAATATATTCATAAGCTCTTTAGAAATTGCGGAGCTAATTTTTGGATTAGCGCTGCCCACCACTGGATAAAATTATAACTTCTCCTCCCTGTCTGCCCTGAATCAGTCCAATAGAATGACCATCAAATGGAAAAAAATGTGTATTTTGGACATAATAAAAATAGTCACCCAAAAAATATATAATCAATGATCTACTGTATTTAGTTTATAACATGTTAAAGTCTTTTTTAATGTCCTTGTTGAAATTCAATTAGAAGCAGACATAACTGGACTGTATTTTCACCTTGATATTTTCCACAAAGGCAGGAAGTGTTAGAAGTGTGGAAAAAAAACCCACCTCTTCTCTTAGAGTTGGGGAGGATTGGGACACAGAGAGGATTTTAAGTGTCTCTTGCCCAGTTTTCATCAAAGGCATATCTGTGCATTCCCACAGAAGAGGGGTTGTTAGTATGCACCGTTGGGTGAAAATGTCCTCTTTGCTGCTCTAGCTGCCTTTTTAAGTATAGTAAATCATTTCCTCATCTCTACAGGCAGTGGCTATTATAGCTGCTATATCCGAAATACCAAACACATTTCTGCTAGCTCCCATAGGGGTTTGTTCCTAAATTATGCATTGTTTGTTGCACTGTGATGAACAGGTTGTGGTCTTAAATCCTGGTTGTACAAAAAAATATATATATTTTTTTTATACTAACACTATTACCATGTCTAAACCACATTACGTTGTTTCTATCACAGAAAGCAAAGAGCAAAGTTGTTATTTTATGTTTCACAGGCATTTGTTTTGGGAGTGGTAGAAATCGGATAAATGGGGACTTTTGATTCACTGGGGGAGATTTTCTCAGTGTCAGAAATATGAAAGGGAAACTTGGATGTAACAAAAGCAAGGAGAGTAGGGAGAGGCAGTTTCTAAGTAATGATGGGATAATACTTTTCAGAGTATTCATATTAAAATTTTGCTTGCATTGCATCATGCAGTGAGGTAGTGTTTCTGTCAGACTCTTGGCAGCCTTGAAGGGGTTTAATTGGCTCAGCTGACCATTGTTGAGGATGGAAAAAGCAGATGATCTCTCTCTTCCTTACCAGTCATCAGTAATTAAAGTTTGTTAGTGAGCCAACAAAAATAGTGTTTTTTATTTTTTGTTAGGAAATCTTCACAACAAGGGTCCTTGGATTTAAAGGCACAGTTCAGATATTTTCTGTTCCCGTTCTTGGAATGTGAAGACTTTCACAGATGTTATAAATGCTGAATAATTTTTTCTCCATTGTTTTTATATATTGACATGTAAATCAAGTCAAGAAAATAAAAAATGAAAACACGTATTATTATATGTCTTAGCTTTTCTATGAGAGTTGATCTTTATATTTTAAAAAGGAACAGAAACTCTTTGAACTAGAAGAAGAAAATGTAGAAATATTTCATTTTGAGGAGCAAGCCTTTGTTGTTATGAAATACTTTTACAATAAGTGTTTGACTAATTAAAGCACATATATATTGTTGTGTATAAATATAGTTGGAGGCCATGTGTGCATTTACTGAGCTGAGCAACATTATCATTTCACTCTATGTAATCATTAGTGCAAGTTCAAACAAAAGCCAATAAGTGTTCCTGATGAATTTTGTTGCCAATAGTGGGTCTAAGGCTGGGC
>NW_013952548.1:245927-247371 GCF_001266775.1 Austrofundulus limnaeus
GCCAAATAGGTGGCTCACTGCTGCCAACTAGTGGTCAGAGGCTGAACTACAACATAAAAAGGAACGGCTGGCAGGAAAGTTGATATTTTAAACCTTAATAAAAAATCGATACAGGGCTTTAGAATATTGATACAGTATCGGGAAATGAAATATCGCGATATTTCAGTGTATCGATATTTTCTTACACCCCTATAAATCATCTGCTGAGACAGAATGTTATTGCATATTTCTTCCATGGGAAAAGATTGTTTTGGCTGCCGTGAGTCAAAGACTGGCCCGCTGATTGGTTTTGTTGCTGCTAACCTGAGTCACATGACTGAATCCTGTCTACTGATTGGTTTCTGTGGGACACATTCCATGAATGAGGACTTGTGCCCCTCCCCTTCCCCACAGTCTTTGTCTTTTCGAGACAGTATAAATACTTGATAATGTAAAATTGCACATCTTGAAAGCTACATGGACAATACTATTGTGCAATAGAAATCGCCCACCTCTAATTGAGTAATTTATTTTTTTCAGGATTTTTTATAACACTTCGTACCCCACAAAAGATCTGCAAAAAACGTAGGTCTTTCCTAAATACTGGTTTATCCAGTTTTTTTGTTTGTTTTTCATTTATTAATTTAGTTTTAAATCAAAACTCTCCATTTCAAAGCTACATGCAGCATATGTTTGTGCAGAAACAGAACATGAGAGTACCTCCTTTTCTGCTGTCTGAACTTTTTGTCAGGAATTGTGAACCAAGTAGTGCGTTCAGTTTGACTTTGGTTCCGTCAGAACCACCATCTGTGCTTGTGCACAGGGAAGTGGGTTACATCGTGTGAATAATTGAAATAGTGACCCATATACATAAGTGCTGATTTCTGCAAGTTCTATCAAAGGTGTGAGATTGTGCGTGCACTTTTGTGTGGGTATACTTCCTGCGAGACCTTTCACTGGCCTTGTTAAGGGTAACAAAGACAGGAAGGGCGCAGGTCAGACTTCACTTTCTGGCTAGTAGACTCATGACTTCACGTCCTCAGTTTTAACAAATGTCTTTAAAGTGTAACTAACCTTTCCTGTGAAAGCATAACCCAGAAGCCCCCAGGCAAATTAGAAACAATCCAACAAAATGGGACAGTAAAGGGTACGGCCTAGTGAGGAGGTGTGGTCAGGACAAGGGAACCGGAGAGCTAGCTTAATTTGACAAACTAGAATTTCTGAAAACAGGTGTGATCCAGATGAAAATAGCTTTTATAGAAGCTTCATAAATCAAATAAAAATTTCACAACTCTAAAATAGGGCTGGGCGATAAATCATCGATTTAATCGATTAATTCAAATTTGCCATTTATTAATTTTTAATTTTGGGAAAATCAAGATTTTTTTTCTCACCAGTGCACTCTTTTGGGCTTCTGTAGTTCAGAGGTCACCCCACCTGTCCCTCAAGATGCTTGGTACATGAC
>NW_013952548.1:247381-257136 GCF_001266775.1 Austrofundulus limnaeus
ATCTAATGCTAAACATAGGGTTGGGTGATAAGTCAATTTAATTGATTAATTCAATTTGTCATTTATAAAGATTTAATTTTGGGAAAATGGAGACCCCCCGCCCCCACCAGTGCACTCTTTGGGGCTTCTGTAGTTCAGACGTCACCCCACCTGTCCCTCAAGGCGTTTGGTACACGACATGACAATGTGGCAGCTAGCAAAGAGGACCTATTTCTCAAAAAAGGCCCTGTTTCTTCAGTTATCTGGAACTGCAGGTTTTGCAACCCTGGACTTGGAGCAACAAACACCTCACTGCAAAATCTGTTTGAAGGCTCTTGYTACAAATTAGTTTCGACACCTGAAACAGAGGCATTCCGTTAAGTGGGAAGCAAATTCGATTAAAATCGAAAATCGAATTTGGGATGAAAAAAAATCAGATTTATTTTTGGGCCATATCGCCCAGCCCTACTCTACTTGGTTTTAAATATTCTGCTATTAGTGTAAAATAATCTAGTACAGGTTTGACATGTCTAAATATTTACATTTTTTAAACTAGAGCAGATTAAAGATGCTTTAGTTTAGTAGAACGTTAGGTGGAATTTCCCTTTAGTCATGTCTGGAATCAGAAGCTTCAGCTTTGTGTGGCTCAGTAATGATAAATTGATGGCGAATGACCTCACTCGCAGGATTTAACATCAACAATCAGATTTATTACAGAGGGAATATTGAAGATGATGCAGGACAGCAGCTTTGTGGTTACCGTAGTTTACAGAGAGGATCCCCAATCTAAGTTCTTTCAGTTTGTTTTTGAGATGAGGCAGAAGTCCATGCATTGTGCTGCGTTTCAAGCACAGCTGATTTCTGCTCCACGTCTTTTCCTTCCTGTACCTGGTTCATTTCTGAACATGCATGTCCATTGAAACATGGAGAGTAACCAGAGCAACGCAGCATGTGGACATTTTATTTTATTTTATTTTTTTCACCCCTCTCACCAGAGGTTGAGGGAGGTTGTTGAGCCCATCAGGTCTGAGCCTTCGGGCTGCTGGCTCAAGGTGCCGACTCACCTAGCAGGAAGCTGGTGCTGCCGAGGCAATGGAGGACAGTGATGTTAGCAGCATCATTGTTAACACGAGCTAATGTTCAAAACGGTAACAAACTTTCAGCGCATTGCAGCTTGGTACATGCAAATGTTACAGCTTGGTACATGCTTATAATAGCTAACTATTACATAAGCGTGTACCAAGCTGAAGTAGCCACAGTTCAACCCATAGTGGGCAGCACCAAGATGTTTTTTGACAAACTAGCAGAAATAAGCAAATTTTCATGAAAAGGTCCAAATTTGCACAGAACTTTCTTTGCTTTCACCTATTAAAGATTTAATTAACAAACCTGAGTATCTTGGTCACAGTTTGTTGTAGGTTAGTGGTTTTAATTACATAAAATTGTCACACTTGCAAATTGAAGTAGGCAACTTGTTATATTTATAAAACAAACAAAAAAATGCTGCAAACCTACTAAATGTAATTATTTACCATATCTTTACAACAAACGTACTGGAGCAATTTAAAAAAAATTGTTTGTCCTTTAAGTCTGTTAAAACAAAAGTTTTCCACAACTAACTGTCCACAGCACGAGACAGGAAGGCAAACAGATGATGTCATTCAAAAACTGTAACCATTGCCATTTTTTTACAGTCACAGCTGCCACATGCTTAAAAAAACAATGACAAAACACAAGACTTGTGTTAGTTTCACCCAGCAGCTAGCCAATTATTTTAAACACACGATTAATCAAATATTGTGACAGACTTGGATTTAAACCCTGGAGCTTGGCACTCTTTAATGTCCATCCAGGTAAGTTGTAGTTTCTGATAAAGCAGGCATCTTCAGTGAAGTCAGCTGGACACTCTTTATAAAGTTATAACTGACAGAGATGGAATATATCGAAGTCAGGCTAAAAGCAATTGACTCCGAGCTTTCACCTTTTGAGGGCAGGGCCCTTTTAAAGCAGATAGATGGCCAGTCACTTCTTCCTTTTTTTTAATGTGTTTAGCACATGATTCCCTGTTTTAATGCGTCTGTAAATGCTGCCTCGCTGTGTAGAATGATGGCTTCATTACTTCTGATCAGTCGCAGTGACCTTTTGATGGCGAACTTTATAAAGTTCTCGGATTCACGAGTAGGCAATTTGGCACCTAGATGGGAATGATGGGGGTTAAGATTCAAGATTTGTTGGAGCACAGCCTAGAGCCTTGGCACGGTGTGTTACTGTCACAGTGAGTGCAGTTAAGTAACAACCGCCATCTGTCCATTTACTTCTCTTATGGGTTGTCCTTAGAGGTTATTTACTGAAGGCGCTGCTAATTTACTTCTCTTATCATTCACAGGTTGTGTCTGTGTGTGTGTGTGTGTGGGTGCCTGTTTGCGTGAGTGTGCACATGTGTTTGAGAGTGTAAGAAAGACACAAGAAGATTCTGGCCATGGCTACCAATAAAGGTAAAAACCAGAGCTCTCTGGCTTTGCACAAAGTGATAATGGTGGGAAGTGGAGGTGTTGGGAAGTCTGCGCTCACGCTGCAGTTCATGTATGATGAGGTGAGTTTATACAGCAGGCACCTGCAAACGTGTTCTGCTAGTTAAAGCTAAGCCCCTTTTATTGAGTGGGAAAGAAAAATTATATATAAAGATGTGATAAAACATGCTTCATTAAGTGCTGCAATTCAATTCTCCTAATCTGCATTATAACTGATTTTTCTCTCCATTTGTTTTCCACCTGCTTTCTAAATGTGCTGACTTAGAGATGCAGCTGGTGGGCTGTGTTTATAACATACATGTGTTTGCAAACTCATAAAATAACTAGAATAAATCTTCTCTTTAGTTTGTCGAAGATTACGAGCCCACCAAAGCAGATAGCTACAGGAAGAAGGTTGTCCTGGATGGGGAGGAAGTCCAAATCGATATCCTAGACACAGCTGGCCAGGAGGACTATGCTGCTATCAGGGATAATTATTTTCGCAGCGGGGAGGGCTTCCTGCTAGTCTTCTCCATAACCGAGCACGAGTCCTTCAGTGCCACTGAGGAGTTCAGGTAATTATGCAATAAGGCAAGCATGGTAATTTGACACCTTTTAAAGCTTTGCCCTTTGAACACAGTCAGATGAGTAGATTTTATGTTGGTGTCACCTATAAGACTTTCTTTTCTGTAGTACTACAACCCCTGGCAAAAAGTATGGAATCACCAGTCTTGGATGAGCACTCATTCAGACATTTCATTCTGTAAAACAGAGGAGCCCAAAGATGGGCCCGCGGGCCAAATTTGGCCCGCCAAGCCATTTGATTCGGCCCACCAACAGTTGCCGAAGTTAAAAGGTTGTAACCTGTTATTCTAGGTAGAAACACAGTATTTCCATTGGTCAGATGACTAAATAAAAGGGCTGTAGTGAAGGTAGTTTTCATTCATGCTGTTGACTTTAGCTTTGATTTATTAGGATTAAACATGAAACATGAAATGACAACAATAAATATTTAGATCAGATTTAACCCCACGTGTAGATTTGCACACTTTATAAGGCCACAAAATCTCATATTTTATCAATTTATGATATATCCCATGAGCCTTTGCTATGGCAGACTTAATCCAAGCGCACAGACTTAAACAAAAGAGGGCCATTGCATAGCATAATCGCTAAAAATAAAGGACTTTACTTTAAAAGCATTCGTATTTCATGTATTATATTACTGCATTTGGCCCACAGCCCTGGATAGATTTTCATTTTGGCCCTCTCAGGGAAAATGTTTGGGCACCCCTGCTGTAAAACAGACTCAGATCAAAAACATGTTACAATAATAAGGTCATTCCAAAGTGCAACTTGTTGGCTTTCAGGTACACTCAAAGAAATGAAGAGAAAACATTGTGGAAGTCAGTGAACGTTACTTTTATTGACCAAGCACAGGGAAAAAATATGGAATCACTCAATTCTGAGGAAAAAAGTATGGAATCACTCAAATTGGAGGTAGAAAATAAGAACGCAACCAGTCAATTTCCTTTCCCTAAATGGACACTTGCCTCAGATTAGATCTGCTCGTTAGTCTGCAGTTAGAAACACCTGCAGTCATGACACCTTGGAGGGCTGCTGGACTAAGTGGAGTGGCAAGAACCATGGCTCCAACAAGAGAAATGTTTCTTGAAACAAAAGAGAGGATTGTGAAACTTTTTGAAGAAGGTAACTCTTCACRCATGGTTGCTAAAGATGTGGGCTGTTCACAGTCAGCTGTATCCAAGATATGGACCAAATACAAACAGCATGGAATGGTTGTTAAAGCCAAGCATACTGGTAGACCAAGAAAGACATCAAAGTGTCGAGACAAACAACTTTAGGCCATTTGTCTTGAAAACGAAAAAGTAAAACTACACAGATGAAGCAGAAATGGGAGGAAGCTGGAGCCAATGTATGTGACCGAACTGTWAGAACCGTTAATCTGTTTTTCATGATTCCATACTTTTTTCCTCCGAATTGAGTGATTCCATATTTTTTCCCGTGCTTGGTCAATAAAAGTAACATTCACCGACTTCCACAATGTTTTCACTTCATCTCTTTGAGTGTTCCTGAAAGCCAACAAGTTGCACTTTGGATTGACCTTATTATTGTATCATGTTTTTGATCTGAGTTTGTTTTACAGAATGAAATGTCTGAATGAGTGCTCATCCATGACTGGTGATTCCATACTTTTTGCCAGGTGCTGTATATCTTTGTGTGTGTGATTTGCCACCATTCCTTTTTATTTGCTACTGTATAGAAGTATGTGCCGGTATTTGTAACATGATGCTGTATGCATTGTTTGTTCGTAGAAAAAAAAATTCCCCTGTAACTTTCCTTCTGTTTAATAGGAGGTTTTCTCCTTGAGCTCTCCTCCTTATGTCACCTGTTATGACAGGTGTACTGCCCCAGTTGAAGGGCCTGCCTTGCCATGTAAGTGGGGGAAAAAAAATTATAAGTTTAGTGAAATTTTCCTGCGGCTGATTGAGCAATAACAGGTCGGTGTCCCTTAGAGGTCAGAGGTTGCACGCTTACCTCACCAATAGCCTACCATTTGTTTACTCTATGCAACTCTTCCGTTTGGTGCTTAAATACATATAAACAAGGTGGGTAGGATTGCGAAGTGCAGGTGGTCAAATTTAAGCGCATGGCCTAGAAAATAGTTTTGCAAGCCATGAACACAAAAATAGACCTTGCTTTTCACAATTTGGCTGCCCAAAATTCAACTTTATGGCTTGCTGCTGACTGGAATACACTGTTGCCGATAATTTGCCAATTTTTTCACAATTTTCTCATTTTTAAATCTCCATCTAGTATCAAACTGTTGCAGCCATTTGAGTTGCTTTCTTTGATGTATTAGTCAAGAAAATATTTTCTTTGCCGTCTGCCACATGATGGAAAAATAATGTTCTACAAGGGGTTCATACTTTGCCAAAAATGAGCCGATCAATAAACAAACAAAAAAAAAAAAACAATGTTCGACATCTCCTGGATTTGTTTAGTAAAATGCCTGATGCTTTAAAGATTTTGAAAGTGCCGCTACATTTACACAAGCTGTTCTGTGCTGGCAGGGAGCAGATCTTGCGGGTGAAGGCAGAGGAGGACAAGATCCCGCTCCTGCTGGTAGGCAACAAGTCCGACTTGGAGGATCGTCGGCAGGTGGTCGTGGATGAGGCCCGCGGGAAAGCTGAAGAGTGGGGCGTCCAATACGTAGAGACTTCAGCCAAAACTAGAGCCAATGTGGACAAGGTGCTACTGCTCACACATTATACTTTATATACAGGTGCTGGTCATAAAATTAGAATATCATGAAAAAGTAGATTTATTTCAGTAATTCCATTTAAAAAGTGAAACTTGTATATTATATTCATACATTACATACAAACTCATATATTTCAAATGTTTATTTCGTTTAATTTTGATGATTACAAATGACAACAAATGAAAATCTCAAATTCAGCATATCAGAAAATTAGAATATTACTGAAGACCAATAAAAACAAAGGATTTATAGAAATGTTGGCCAACTGAAAAGTATGAACATGAAAAGTATGAGCATGTACAGCACTCAGTATTTAGTTGGGGCTCCTTTGGCCTGTATTACTGCAGCAATGCGGCGTGGCWTGGAGTCGATCAGTCTGTGGCACTGCTCAGGTGTTATGATAGCCCAGGTTGCTCTAATAGTAGCTTTTAGCTCTTCTGGATTGTTGGGTCTGGTGTATTGCATCTTCTTCTTCACAATACCCCATAGATTTTCTATGGGGTTAAGGTCAGGAGAGTTTGCTGGCCAATTAAGAACAGGAATACCATGGTCCTTCAACCAGGTACTGGTAGCTTTGGCACTGTGTGCAGGTGCCAAGTCCTGTTGGAMAATGAAATCTGCATCTCCAAAAAGTTGGTCAGCAGCAGGAAGCATGAAGTGCTCTAAAACTTCCTGGTATGTGGCTGCGTTGACCCTGGACCTCAGAAAACACAATGGACCAACACCAGCAGATGACATGGCACCCCAACCCATCACTGACTGTGGAAACTTTACACTGGACTTCAAGCAACGTGGATGAAGTGCCTCTCTTCTTTTCCTCCAGACTCTGGGACCTTGATTTCCAARGGAAATGCAAAATTTACTTTCATCAGAGAACATGACTTTGGACCACTCACCAGCAGTCCAGTCCTGTTTCTCTGTAGCCCAGGCAAGACGCTTCTGACGCTGTCTGTGGTTCAAGAGTGGCTTGACACAAGGAATGCGACWGCAGAAACCCATGTCTTTCATATGTCTGTGTGTGGTGGTTCTTGAAGCACTCACTCCAGCTGCAGTCCACTCTTTGTGAATCTCCCCCACATTTTTGAATGGGTTTTGTTTCACAATCCTCTCCAGGGTGCGGTTATCTCTCTTGCTTGTACATTTTTTTCGACCACATCTTTTCCTTCCCTTCGCCTCTCTATTAATGTGCTTGGACACAGAGCTCTGTGAACAGCCAGCCTCTTTAGCGATGACCTTTTGTGTCTTGCCCTCCTTGTGCAAGGTGTCGATGGTCGTCTTTTGGACAACTGTCAAGTCAGCAGTCTTCCCCATGATTGTGTAGCCTATAGAACTAGACTGAAAGACCATTTAAAAGCCTTTGCAGGTGGTTTGAGTTAATTAGCTGATTAGAGTGTGGTACCAGGTGCCATCCATTTTGAACCTTTTCACAAGATTCTAATTTTCTGATATGCTGAATTTGAGATTTTCATTTGTTGTCATTTGTAATCATCAAAATTAAACGAAATAAACATTTGAAATATATGAGTTTGTATGTAATGTATGAATATAATATACAAGTTTCACTTTTTAAATGGAATTACTGAAATAAATCTACTTTTTCATGATATTCTAATTTTATGACCAGCACCTGTAGAAAATGTGCAGAAATTGTAGGTATTTAAGATAAAGTGGAGTTAAATTCAGGGGTTATGCCCAGGGGTTATGCCATAAGTATATAAATTTATTTAAAGTAGAACAAAAGTAAAATTGAATCTGGTATTTAATTCATTCAGCCTTTGTTTTGAAGGCAGTTTGGTAGATCCAGGCATCTTTAAAACTTGATACAGCTTGTCTGTGGTATGCAACCCAGGGCTCTTCATTAGATGTCTGTGACGCAATCTTGGTTCTTCCTCGTTTTTTCATTCCTACAAACCAGAATATACTTATGAGCAATAAACCACTGTTTTCCCCTGATACAACTGATTGACAGATATTATGACAGATATGTGTCTTTTTTTAAATGTTAGGAAGTAAACATTTAAGTGAAAAAAAATCCTTTTCTCTCCAGGTATTCTTTGACCTGATGCGTGAAGTACGAGGCAAGAAAATGTCCGAAAACAAGGACAAAAACGGGAAAGGAAAGAACAAGAAAAGCAAGAAGAGCTTCAGAGAGAGATGCTGTTTACTTTGAACTCTTCATGGACCTAAACAAGCCACAAGACAACTGTAATGCTGGGGAACAAAGCAGATGTCTTTCATTGTCATTCGAGTGAAAATGATAATTATTTTTTTATCAGCTCATGATAGATTAGTGTGTAGAACAATCGCCACCACTATGTTGCCAATTTATTTCTGATTTTTTTGATTTGGGGTCTGACTGGAAGATGACCACTGTTGTGACTGTGACTTGGACTACAGTGCTTTATGGCTCATAGGAAGCTATTGACTCAACTGCCAATGACACTAACTCTGCTGCTCAAGACATCCTTCTTTGTTTAACTTGGGTTTATGCTACTTCTGACTTTAGCTTTGTGCGTTTTTAAGAAAACCATGCTTTTAGTTCCATTAGTCTTTCTAAACATTTACATGTTCTGGGGACATGATTCTATATTCATGAAATTATAGGGAACTCTGATGCTGCTTCGTCTCGTTTCTGTCTCAAACGTTGATCTCATCCATTATCTGTTTACTCGCGTCTTCACATGGGTGTGTTTATAGTGGTTTTATTTTATTGCATTAGTCCTTTACCCCACTTTCAGTTCATTCCAAGGGTTTGCGACTTTTATGTCCACAGAAGGTTTATGGAGTGCAATGTAATCAGGAGTCCTTGCCAGGGGGGTGGGGGGCATTTCACTTGTCCAATTTTATTTYTTTTTTTCACTGACATGATTGCCACAATTCAATCATAAAACACTTTACAGTTCTTCAAGAATGAAGCTGCAAAGTGAAATCGTTGATGACTGAAAATACTAACACATCTATAACTTGATCTTTACAGAGCTTTGCATAAAAAGGTAATGTAATTACTAATTCTTTGTAGGGTAATTAGAGAGTCACAAAGAGGAGAGCGCAGACCTGATGTGTTCTGTAGTGGAAACCTCCCAGTGCAGGTTTTTATTTTTCTTTTTTTCTTTTGTCATTCATGGCTGTTGAAGTTTGGAGTCATTGCTGGCTCTGCACTCACGGCTCTGGACAATCGTTAATGACTAACCTGTCTGCAATATGATCAAAACTGATGCTAATTGTAAAGAATAACATGCTTTAAGTTCATTTAAATAACCTCCATTATTAATTTCTAAGAAACTAACTTCAGTGGAGTGGACACGATGATTGTTTTTATTATTTTTAAATGTGCCAACGAATGTGTAAACTGAACCTCATTTGTTGGTTTGTATGTTTCTTCACAGCCGATTTGCCAGAAAACTCTACTACCTTACTGTGTCTCTGAGCAAAGCTGTGCTTCATAACTGTTGTTTAATCAAGTGCTACGGTAAATGAAATGTTCCTACCACTGCCTAAACTATTATTTGTAACACCTTTTTTTTATCTGTTCCACTGTAGGTATGCTTCTGTCTCCCTGCAGCAAGAGAGCTGCAGAATAAATGTTCCTCTTCTTTATGAATTAGCATTGTTTTCTGTCCTTTTAAAACAATGATATACATTTCATGGTACCACTTTACAATAAGGCTCCCCTCATAGATGGCGTATAAATAGTTTATAAATAGGTTATTTATTCATCTATAGACACTTAATAAATCATTAATAAATGTTTATTATGGATTAATTAAGAACGAAAAAGAGATAAAACTGTCTGATTTCTTGCCCAATAGTGAGCCAAATCTGTTTGTGCTTACAAACCTAGTAATATGTACACAGTTTTGTATTGGAAACACATATTTACAAAATAAAATTGTACTATATTACTAAATTATACATATTAACTGTCAAAGGGAGCCTTATTGTAAAATATAAGACAGTAGGTACACTATTTATTAATGACT
>NW_013952548.1:257336-263144 GCF_001266775.1 Austrofundulus limnaeus
GGTTTGAACTGCAGGAGATTGTCTTGACCATGTCTACATGCCTAAATGCACTGAGTTGCCGACATGTGATTGGCTGATTAGAAATTAAGTGTTAACGAGCAGTTGGACAGGTGTACCTAATAAAGTGGCCGGTGAGTGTATAATGCGGTAATACAGTACAATATTACATGTAAAATGTATTTTCCATAAATTATTGTGCTTACAAGGTAGTAAACTAGTCTGAAATGTTTATTAAAGCAGCTTTTAGATGTAAWATATATGTGAACAGATTTGCCTCAATATTTGGCAAGAAACAAGAATTTTGTCTGTTTTCAGTCTTAATTAATGAATAATAAACACTTTTTAATGATTTATAAAATGACTACAGATTAATTAATAACCAATGTACAAACTATTTATTAGCGTCTATAAAGGGAGCCTTATTGTAAAGTGGTACCCATTTCACAATGTTATCTTACAACCATAGAGGTGACTGATTTATATTGGTTACACAGTTTAGTGAAGTTGTTTGACTTTGCTCTCTGCTGGTGAGTGCAGGTACTGAAGCTGGAGTTAAATTGATRTTAACCGTTGAGGATAAATGTCATGATGGGCGTTTCTTGGTTCCCCTGAGAGTGGTTCGCTCCACTTCAAACAATGCAGCAGTTACTCACTTTGCATTTATTGTCCGTCTGCCAGACAAAACGAATGTGCTAGTGGCCCCGCTGTTCTCGAGTGTGACGGTTATATTCTACCAGCTTTTATATTAACCCCACAACCTTCTGTTACATGGCAGACTTGTGTAAGATCAGCCTCAAGACGAGGCCCAATCGGGGGTGGGGGCTCTGGATGCAGAAGCCCCCAGGGGGTGCCTGGGTCAGTGAAGCTCATTTCACAGTGTGGAAACGGGGTTGACTACATCGCCAGGCACAGACTGACCATATGTCACTTTTCAAATTGCTTCGGTGTGAAGGACACTGAGACACGTGTTCCCTTGGTGTCATGAAGGAAGGAAGTGCCCCAGACTTATCGTGTGACTGTGTCCATTTTAGTTAAAGATGGGGGAAGCATCTTGTGTTGCTTCAACGCATGCACTCCCTTAAAGACTGAAATAGAAAAGGTGGAGATTTACCAAACATTCTAGTTGTTTCCTGAGGGGATGATCTGAATCTTTCCTGCTCCAAAAGTGAGTTTAGTGACCTTGTCCTGCTTTTTATTTTTTATTTTTTTAAGCGTTTGCGAAGTCTTGCAGGGATGTTGCTTTTGTCTCCCTTGTGATATTACCTCATTGTGCAAACTTTCACTCCCAGCACATTTTTTTAGCATCAAGTCATTGTTTTGAAGCCAAGACTTTAAAGGGCCAATATTGTGTTTCTCAGGCATA
The DNA here is from genome assembly GCF_001266775.1 of Austrofundulus limnaeus. NCBI lineage: Eukaryota > Metazoa > Chordata > Actinopteri > Cyprinodontiformes > Rivulidae > Austrofundulus > Austrofundulus limnaeus. The sequence continues at coordinate 258,700 of NW_013952548.1, forward strand.
TATTTAAATACTGTAACATAATAAAGTATCTATGTCAGCTTTAGCTGTTATTAAAATGCTGTTTTATGTTTAAATAGAAATTAAACTTATCTTCTCATCACTTCCTCTTCTAAACGCCTTGAAATTGGCCTCTTTCTCTTTAAAAACCACCTTCCGCTTCTGTCTCGCCCATTTCAGTGCGTGGGGGGCGGGGCTTTGCATTCAGGAAGGGGAGGGGGAAGGCTGCTACGATGCAGTTTACTTGGCATCTGAAAATACATTTCCTCAAAGGTACTGTATTTTTAATCTGAAAAGAGCTTCACTGGGTGAGAACTAATGTTGAGAGCTCATCAGACAGTTTCAGTTTCACTTTCTGTTTCACCTGAGAGCCTGCAGGAGCCATGGGCGGGGTGTGTGGGGAGGGGGCGGGGTCTGCCATCATGAAGTTTGGCTTAAAGACACAGTTTCTGGTCCCCACCTGTCGTTTTGCTCCTCAGCATGGCTTCCTAAAAACGCTGCAGGATTTCTTAAACATGCATGAATGAGTCAGAGCAAGGCTTTGGGCATGTTTTTTTTATTATGAGAGTATAACTTAACATGATATAAAACTCAAAAAAGTTGATTTTATATGATATTGCCCCTTTAATATCCCACATGTCCTCAAATCAATCCCTCACTGAAGCTCCAGCCAATGTTTCCTTATCAGAGATAAGACTATGTCTCCTGTCTCGCAGAGAGAGCTGGATATTTACAAGTATTGATCAGACAGGCCAACAGTGGGGGGATCCTTAAATCAGCGTTAACCTTTAAAAGAAAAGGTGCAGTGAGAAACACTTTGGGGATTTAAAAGCTGTGACATCTATGGGAGCTGCCGTTCCACATCTGCTACATGCTTCACATAAATACACTAACCCCCCCATAATTCATATCAGCAGTGAAACCTGCTGGGGTTGGAAGCCTGTGGCAGAATTTCCACCTGAGAGGCTAAACATGTCACAGCACAGATAAGCACATTTAGCTGCCTTAAATTCACCTCTGGATTCCCACTCCTCRCCCGCAGAGTAAGTAGGCAGATTAGGTGGTCTGTTAAACCCACAGGAAGGCACTTATTTAGAAATACATGAAAGGGCAAAGTGAGCCAGGCTAATGACCGATGCCGTGTCACCGGCGCACTCTCGGGTCTTTTATCATTCTGGAGAGAGGGCCCCCGTCCTCTGAATAACCCTCATTATATCTGAGCTAATGTTGGGGATGAGGATGTTCAAGTGATAAAGCACCATCACAGTCCTTCATTATACAGAAAGAGAAACAGGCTCAGTGGAATTGTGCTCGACCTATAAAATAAATGCAATGGTCAGAGAATAACTCCTATTTCAGCGACTGTGCCATATCCTGCAGTCTGCACGGTGCAGCCCAGCAGGGGAGGCGCCTGTTCATCCTTCGACCATGGGATGGCAGTCGTGTTATTCTCCAGGATCAGTCGGCTGTTTGTTGCTTTCTGCATCATTACTGCTCCCMCTTTGCCTTCCTCCTCAAGGCTTCATTCATTCTAGACTGTGACAAATAGAATGGAGGGGAAAAAATGTTTATTGGTCCTTAATAAACATTTAGTTCTTACAGAATTAATGTTCGGTTTGGAAATATCTACCAACTCTATATGCATCTTGTAATTCTAACATGAAATCAGTGGTAGCAAAAACAAATTTTTTTTTGAACTGAAAACCTTTTTTTCTTATACTGACAGTAATTATTAAACTTTCACAACTATGATTAAATTCTAAAAAAAAAAAAAAAAAAAAAAATAGCATTTCTTAAATGAGTCCAAATATTAAAATTCAACTCAGCTGATAACCTGAGTTATTGAGATTTTTGAGTTTGTTTATTTTGATCATTTGTGGTKGCCATCTTGACTTGGGATGACTCCAAAATTGAATCAGTTGTTGATGTACGTCCAATGGTTAGTTTTTGAACGTTTCAATAAAATCTGTTCACTAGAATGCCCAAACTTCTCTGTCTCACAGTCCCATCTCATTGGAGAKCTGGTATTYATTCCARGGGCGRTTCTAGGGGCGGGGCCACAGGGGCATTGGCCCCAGCTGAAATCTGATTGGCCCCCTGAAGTGCCCCTGTCCTRTCASTCATCTGTCCTTTACCTGGGGKTGATGAWGGTGGATGCAGTTCCATGTTCAAACACTAGYTGYGCTAATGAGTCAAACAGTAAAGTCCAGAATGAATCAAGCTRACAGAATTCTTCTTCTCTCAAGAAAATGTGAACAATCCTGCAAAAMAGTCTTTCARCTGACAAAWRATGGCTGGATTTTCTCACATGTTGWGYGTTTGAGAATATTTTATCTAAGTACTGTAACATGTATGAAGAACTGGTGAGGAGAATTTACTGTGCAAGCCTTTTTTTGTACCACTTTACAATACGGCTCCCCTTATATATGGCTTTTAAATATCTTATATTCATCTATAAACACTTTATAAATCATTAATAAATGTCTATTATGCAATAATTAAGGGTGAGAAAGACACAACTGTCCAGTTTTTTTTTTTTTACCAAATAATGAGACAACTCTATTCATGTATATTAGACATCTAAAGGTGCTTAAACATTTTATACTGGTTTACATTGTAAGCACAATAACAATATGAAACACGTATTTTTAATAGTACTGTATTACTGCTTTATAAATATTCACAACTGTCAAAGGGAGACTAATCGTGAAGTGCAATACAGTATACTATTATACTACTTAAAGGCCAAAAGTTAGTCTTTAATGTAAAAAAATCCTCATTTTTAAAACTCAGCACTGATTACCAATATTTGAAATTATTGTTCAAACATGTAGCTACTGTCAATACTAATAATGCATCAAAAATATATGTATTTGGTATGTCAAACATTTTAACATACCAAATAATCCCACCCCATCCAAATAAACTTCACAATCAGGTTCCCTTTAATATTTGTGGATATTTATAATGCAGTAATACAGTACAATATCATATGCAAAAATATGTGTTTCTTAATCATTATTGTGCTTTACAAAGTAGTAAACTAGTCTGAAATATCTAATACCCAAACAGATTTGGCTCAATATTTGGAAAGAAACAGGACAGTTTAGTCTCTTTATTGACCTAATTAATGCATAATAAACATTTATTAATAATTTATAAAGTGTTTACAGATGAATTAATAACCCATGAACTCTTTAAAATATATCTATAAGTGGAGCCTTATTGTAAAGTGGTACCCTTTTAAATAAAATTACATTACAAGTGTTTGAACATGTATGACTGGTTAAATGTATACACCTTAACAAAACTGGGGATTTGTGTGAAAGGATGTTGAACAAAGACTTGGCCCCTCTGTGAATATTGTGGCTCCTTGATGGCCCCTTACTCAGAAAAATCCTAGATCTGCCACTGATTTATTCCAGTTTTATACCTCCTGGATAAAATATTTTATGGACTTGGATCACTGTACATTTAATAATTTCATAACAATTTTAAAGTCTAATGTCGTATACTTACTGATATTACATTAGTATCTCATTTACAAGTTCCAAAGTCAGTTGTCAGTAAATTAAACTGTAATCTGCTGCTGTTATCACTARAGAGGTTAAAGTGAAACATCCTTCAGCTAAAGTGTTTACTTCAAAGAGTAAAAGTAACATCAGTTCTCCAGTGCAGAACAAATCATCCCATAGAAAGACAAAAGGCCTATTTGCACTGTGTCTTTTTACTGCCTGCCATTAATGCMATTTAGGATGATCCCTCAGCAAAACCTCAGAGCAGAGGATGTCTAAGCACCATATAGATTCATAAAGCCTAATAGAGCTCCATTATGCCACTGCAGTATTAATGACCCTGCCCCTCATCCCCCCCCCCCTTCCAATGCAGGTTGATCTCTTTGTAAAACCTTGGTTTAAATGTCTACAAAGTTAATTAACAAACGCTTGAGTAGATTTGTCAGATTCAGTTCCCAAATTATTATTTTCACTCTCTTTTAGTTCTGAGATATGCGAGTTTGATGTTACTCTTTTGGAAGAACAGCATCCTTTGGAGCTATGAAATGAATCCCATCCAAGAAGTTCTTCCCCCTCTTGAGGGTCACTAAATTAATGGATTCTGTCACAGGATGTTTAATTGGGCTGCACACAAGAGAAAAAAAAAGCTTCTGCAAGCTTAAATGTGTTTTAATTTAATGGTTTTCAGAATCGTGGTTCTTTTAATATGAAATATCAGATAAAAAAGAAAAAAAATTGTATAGGTCCTCTGGACGAGTTCTTCTCTAATGAAACGTTTCGTCTCTCCAAGAGACTTCTTCAGTCTGAGTTTCAGGCAAAAAAAAAAAATCAGGCTTTTAAGCCCTAAGTAAAAAATGGCAGGTTGGCGTTCCTGGATTGCGATGTCTTGGTTTCGGATGGAGGACGGTTGGAAATGGGCGTATATCGTAAGCC
>NW_013952548.1:263535-266653 GCF_001266775.1 Austrofundulus limnaeus
GGCTTACGATATACGCCCATTTCCAACCGTCCTCCATCCGAAACCAAGACATCGCAATCCAGGAACGCCAACCTGCCATTTTTTACTTAGGGCTTAAAAGCCTGATTTTTTTTTTTTGCCTGAAACTCAGACTGAAGAAGTCTCTTGGAGAGACGAAACGTTTCATTAGAGAAGAACCCGTCCAGAAGACCTACACAATTTTTTTTCTTTTTGATTTTTTACCTGGATTACTGAGATGCATCAGGACAAATATCAAATAGGTTTAAATGTTTGAGCCTTTGACCATATGAGTGATGTAATCATTTCTTTATTATAATTATTGGGGCTGCGAAAAAGCTTACAGATACCTCAGGTGTGCTACGGTGTCAAAATCAATTCTGTAACTGTGAAGCAGTATGTAAAGGTGCGATAGATGGAGGATGTACATTAGCATTTTTGCTCTGTTCTCTTGTCACATCAGAGATAAGGGATGTCAGCAAACACAAATTGCTGCTGCCCGTCTATGATCAGTAACAGCAAGACGCACTCATTAGCAGGATTGATGCAATTCTTCATYATGGGTTAATGAAGGAACCCATCAAGCAGCCCTGTTTTGATATTAAAGCAAAGAGAATTACAATGCAATGTGCGATTTATTACACAAGCCCCGCATAGATCAGACAACTTTGTAAAAATTGATCAGTCAAAACATTTTGAAAGTTAGCATCAGTTTGAATTGTCATAAAAAAACAAGTGAAATAATAACACAAATGAAAGTGCTATCAATTGCTTTTGCTTGTGGGTTAAATTTTGGAATAGTTTAACGAAAGACTAAAGCAGCTGCATGAATAATGAACCTTGAAGTCAGTTTGATTCAGTTTTTATTTACAAAGCATCAAGACAAAATCTGCWATCTCATTTAACTTGATGTTGTAATGTCGAAACCTAATATTAGGTGCTCCGTGGGGTGAAAGACAACCGAATTTACAAAATAAAAAAGAAGCGGGTCAGGTTTTAGCTTTATTGTGCAAACAGACTAACAACATGTCACAACTTGATGCCTTCATCTGAGTCCAGGCAGATGAATAAAATGTGTTTTAGTTAAATGTTTTATTCTTTTTAAAAGAAGTGAAATGAATTAAATTAAATGGAAAAAAGTTTATGCACTTCCCTTACATCCTTATCAAAGTTATCCACAGCAATTTAAAAGGCTCACCTCTCAGCTGATGATTAACTCCTTACACTGCGTCTGATGTTTGCAGTTTACACACTGTAAACGTGTAATTATGGATGCCACTGTTGTAGTGTAATTTAGTTTTTCACATACAGCTGCAGCCTGAGACAAAATAAACAAGAATACGTTTACCTGGGTGGTTGTAATCTTTTTTTTTATTCTGCTCAGCTGGCAGTTTTTGCACCTAATAGGAGAAGAATTGGATACATTTGTAACACGGCTACATGCAGCTTTAWTATAGAAGTAATACAATAGATAGTATATTCTGCCTGATGCACTGCTGCCTGCAAACAGTTTAAATACGGTTTGGCATCATTAGTGGATATAAACTTTAAGCTGCCACACACTGAGGAAGTGTCAAACACTTCTATATGTGAACAGAACTAAGTGGATGTGCTGTTCTGCAAAGCATAGGATGAAAGACCCGCATCCATTTGCTGACAAGCGTCATTGAATATGCCTGCAAGAATCATGAGCCCTGATTTGCTCCTTTACAACTCTGTGGCTGCATTAAGCCTCAAGGTGTCTGAGGTTTACAATAGTCTATTTTTTTTCTACTGATGCTGTCAGACTGACAGTAYGATCCATCAGCATCTCAGACAGAAGCTGTTCATCATTCCTATCAGTATCCACACGTAGAACACAGAGGAAATGTGCAGGGGAGTCTTGCTTGGACGCCTGTTGTGCGTCTAATTATGGTGGAATCAAAACATCCCTGTGCTATAAACAGCAATTTTGAAGGTTGCTGATTCTGTTCATCCTTTTTTTTTATCAATTTTTACCAGAACTTTCGGCAGCAGTGCAGGAAAATATTTGTTTTATCCCCTATTATTTAATCTTTTTTAAAATTATTCTGTTGGTGCAAAATATGTTTTCTGTTCCATTAATCCCTTATAGTTATGTTTTAATGATCATCCTTCTGCATTTAAAATAGCATATTATTTTTCTTGAAATAAAACAGATAGTTTTAAACTCTCCCCCACTGGAAAGGGACACAGCCTTTTGAGTAAACACGATCCCTGTATAATGAGCTCAGCATTGAAAATGCCTCCAATTACTGGATAGGTCTTCCTGGGCCCACAGGGTTAGCCTCTAAAAATGCATCCAAGTGAACTTGCTATCAGTCACGTGTGAGTCAGAGAAAAGTGCATTTTATTTACAGCGAGCTCATATTTGCAAGTCAAGAGTAAAATGTGCACAAATTAGCTGGTGATTTTCTCCAAACGTATCAAAGAGAAGGGGATTGGCACTTGTTATGTTAACATTCAGCGTAACGCCCGTGTGTCGTTTTTGTTTCGTTTTTTTTTTTTTTGAAATACCGTTGTGTGTTTCCGTTCAACCTGTGTCCATGTGCAGTGCATCAAAATGGACGTCTAGGCCCTCCTCTTTCGAYTGACACCTCATTTGACCAACCGGGTTCAAGWATCAGCTGTCCAGAGCCAATAATATATGAGAAGTGACCAACTTSCGGTTTCCGTYATCCTGGGTTTGATTGGCTGTAGAATTGGCCATTCAGCTCCGAGCTTCGTTCTGATGCCACAGCTGTGTAGCCAATCACAGTACCTTTCATTTGGTATATATATTAAGGGGGTGGGAACTTTGTTTAGTGACGGACAAGGTAAACATGGAGTGGGTTGTCATATTTAGACAGTTGTGCTATGCTGCCGAAGAAAGCATACGCTCACAGGAAAACGTTTTTTTTTTCCCATCATTTTTTGGCCAGTTAACTGACTAAACCTGCTGATAAGATGAAACTATATTTGTTATTAAGTGTTTCAAGTGCTTCAAGACATGGAAGAGTGATTTTTGTGGCCAGGAGAAATCTTTGGATAAAAACACTTCCTGTCGGCCATTTTGAGTCGCTAATTTCATCATATTTGAGGACAAATATGCATCAAATGTAAG
>NW_013952548.1:267046-272643 GCF_001266775.1 Austrofundulus limnaeus
TTTTAGCCCAGTACAAATTGTTAATTGATATCTCATTCCCTTCATGTTCTGTGATACTTTATTAATAAAAAATAAAAATTTAGGGAGAAAAATATCTGGATTTTTGTATATTTTACTTCCATATACTAAATACTAGTTACAGTTGCAAAGAATATGACTGCTGAAGTTAAAAATTCAGATTATGAGCTTTAAAAAGAGACCAAGCTTGTGAATTTACTCTAAAGTGTTCAAAAGCAGCACTTCATTTAACTTGTGTCTACTTTTTAAGGAGTTTTATGGTATTTTATGGCCGACGATAAAACCAGTTCTATTGCCAAGTATATTACAACATATGTACAGTATTTAAATGACTAAAGAAAAATAAAAATGCACGTCTGGTGTGATCTATACTGAAAATAAAAGATGTGTTGAGTCTAAGTCTCTCAAAAGTGCCTCAGTGTTTCAGAAAAAAGAGAGACATAAAGATGGAAAACTCCTCAAACTCTTATATTCACACAGTCTGATGTAGGGCTGTATCTGAGGCAGATTACACCGAAGGAGACAATAATTACCCCATCCGAAGAATCCTGGCGGTGTGCTCTCATGATCCTGATACCAACGTAACTCATGTCAAAGGAAGATCTGTTGACTGGATTCATTAGAGGCTATTTTTATTAAAGAACAGCAGGACACTACAGTATCGCTCACATTCATCTGCATGAGGTGTGTGGGCAATAATTGCATCAAGAACCTAAATTGTTATGTGTGTGATATTTAAAATGAGTTCATTCGAAGCGGACAGTGATGCACGGAACTCGTGTTTCTCAACACAGCAGGCGGCCCAGCGCCAAGGGTAAAAGTCTGCCGCACTTGGCAGGTGACAGGTGTTGAGGGATTTGATCAATGTGGCAAAAAAATATACTGAACAGATTTTTAAAATTATCCCGTCAAATTAAAATGAAATCAGTTTAGTACGTGTTGCACACATGGCTTTAAATTTATTTTAATTAAATAACTATGAAAACAGATCCCCCCCGGTTAACATCACCTTTGGCGCCCTGCCTTCAGACATCTGACGATGAGCCAAAACGTTATGGCAACTCCTGCTTAATATGCTGCCGGCTCTTTTTGCCCTGCCAGTACCACTTGAGCTGGCTGAGACATGGGGGTCTGTGAGATCTCTGAAGGTGCCCTCCGGTATCCAGGCGCCAGGATGCAGGACAGTGGCGGATCCTTTAAATCCTGTTCATTTGCAGGTGGCGCTGCTGAGGATCAAACTTGTTCCGACACACCTCTCGAAACCCTCAAGTTCACGTTTCATCCCTCCTATGTTCACTGTGGTGGGGTGCTTACGATTTGATGCTCCCTGTTTTAAAAAGATGCTTTGACACAGCCCCCTGGTCATATTGATTTGGATCTTGTCAAAGTCACTCGGGTATCAACACTTACCCATTTTATGTTCACTTACCGTTTAATACTCACCAGACCTTGACGTATAACCCTTTCTTGTTCACGCCCCACAAATTGTAACCGGCTACGTCTAAGCTTTTTTCACAAGCAGAGAACTGCAAAGTGAGATTCATCTGATATAACATGATATTCCATTTATTTGTAAGTGTTTTATCAAATGTCTGAATAGATGTTTGTTTGGAGGGTGCTGACCCGAGCAGCCATTGTGGGATTAGTCGATGCTCCGATCTCCATACTAATCAGCACACTTGCTGTTTCCCAATTACTTTGCTGCTGGTTGGTCTTTTGTTCGCCCACGGCAGTCTCCCTCAGGAATTGGGGTGTTTTCAAAGTAATGTAGCATTTACATACCTGAGTTTGGAAGATTAGATGGCAATTATTCAACAATGGGTCCTGTATAAGTAAGACATCAAACAGTGAGTTCGACGCAGTGGTACTTCTTTGCGAGTGAAGTGCTTCCCATTCAGGTCTCATAGGATTTTTTGATCAAATAACARGCAGCCCTATGCTCCAGTTTGTATTGTTATGTCCAAAGTGATTTATCTCCACCGTTAGGCGCATTGGCTGCACCATTCTGTCGAGCAGAAAAGATTCAAGGATTCAGATTGAGTCAGGGATGCGGCAGTGACAGCAGCCTGCCGTGGGAGGCTTTATCCTCCAAATCACCGGTATCTTAAACTCTGCCAATCAAATTCATCCAAAGGCTTCCGTGTCCTCTACCAAAATGCTACGCCGCATCTTAAAATGTTGTTCGGTGCTTGTCAGTACACCGCACAATGTGTGTAAACCTGCCTGGAATGTGTTTGAGTTGTTTAAAATACAAGATCAGTCAAGAGGTCATKCTTGTGTTCCTATTTAGTATTATGAGTGAATAGTTGTGCTTAAACTGTTGATTGAATCTGTATATGCAGACTAATGGAATGTGAAAATGTCAAATGATTGCTCCCATTACATAAAACAACCTTTGGGGGTTATTGCAATCAGTCCTGGTAAATCTTTTTGTTCCAAATGTTGTCTGCTAATTACAGGAAGCACCACTCTTGGACAGCATTTTTTTTAATGTAATGGTAGAAATGTCAATCCTCTGTTTTAAACACAGTGATTTGTTAAATTGCAYATTGTGCCTTTGCAGTCAAACCCTCCAAGTGTCATTAAAATGTCTCTCATTTCCATAGATTTTCTTTTCTTTTAAGATGCTGTAAGAAACATTGGGAGGTTAGTATAACTGAAACTATATGCCAAAGAGGACCTTAGCAGAATACTGATTAGACAGTGGAATTAAGTAGGATTTATGGCAGGGATGAGCTCTTCATTTATTCTTTGTACTACCAACATCCTGTGTGTTGTCAGGCTTTGGGATGAGGCTTTGTCTCTGTCATGGTTCGCCTTTATGTTTTTTTTTTTTTCAGCCACACTAGCAGCAAAGACTTCAGAGGTGGTGATGTCAGCCAGTAAGATTGATTACTAGTACATTAGGGCAACAACTTGTCCAAAAGGCAAGCTGTTAAATTGATTGTTATCAAATTTTGCACAATCAGGCTCAAGCTCGAATCTGCAACAATATGTTTATATCTAGGACCTTTTTCTGAAGTCAGAAAATGCAGTAAGATTGTAGTTGCATACTTTCATGCCATTGCAATACATAGTTAATGTTGGGCTGCAGATGATGTATCGACATCATGCAGACGGGGGCAGGAAGTAAATGCAGCCCCGCTTCCTTCTGATGATTCAGCATCAAAATGCTTGAATTCTGTGCCRTGTACGGTTGTTGCAACAACTCTAATCGAGAGAAATATGAAGTTTTTCTCATTTTTCGGAAGTGGTGTGTCACAAGTGAGTTAGTGTTAAATTACTTACAGAAAAATACAACAAACATGGATCAACAATTTACAGCTAAAAACAGGAGGTGCGGAAACAAACAATACAAAAAATTTGCAGTGACCACTTTCTAGCAGGTAAGGATCGTATCGTTTAAATCACATTTCCAGATATTTTCCAGGATAGTTGCTTGAATTTGGGTTTACAGAAGTTAAATAAATTATTTACAAGTGGATCCAAGCACATAGAAATAACGGGTTAACTCTTTGTTAGCATTAGCGATAGCATTATTCTCATAGGCTAATTAATCAAAATAGCACAAGTCACTACTCACCCAGACAGAAACAAGTCGACTGACATTTAAAGCTTTTTTTGCATCCTAAATATTTGAGCCAACCTGAAACAAAATAATTGTAGCTTCAAGGCTTTTTGCAAGCTTTCATCTGACTCATCATATAATACGAGGTCTGCAGCACCAGATAGTTTATGTCRATCGCCTTGACGCCGGGTAAATCCTCCAAGTCTTTTTTATTAAGCCAACATGGATCATATCCTAAATGTACACATRTTTTTTTGCAACATCTCATCTGTGCCAGCCCATTTAGGGCATTAGCGTGCTCGCTCTGATCCATTTCACTGTTTGGAACCAGAGCAAATCACTTCCTTCCTCCCATCTGACATTTATGCGTCATCTGGGTCACATGACTGCAACCCAGCAGGATAAATATTTTTATAAGACGAAAATTAGATAAATAACATAAAAAATAAAAAGTAAATTTGTTTTTTGTGTACATATGTTTTTAAGGGAACAAAGCCAAACTCTGAGTGATATGTGTGAAACAAACACTTGTGACAAATTGAAAGGCATGAAAAGACAATCACTTTTTTCTAAAGCTTAAGTTTCATATTCTTTTTATCATAAAAAATAAAAAATCAAACAAAAAAATAAAACATAAAACAAGTACAGAGTAAGTCTAGAACAAATGCCCCCTTTTCTTCTATTTCATTACCAACTTTGTTATTTTTATTGTACATATGTAGTTTTTTTATTTTTGTTTTGTTTATTCTTTATGTTGTATTGTTCTGTACCTCACAACTTTATAGTTTAGAAGTAGTTTTATTCCTTTGTTTTTTAAGTAGTAAAGAAATGAAAGCATACTCTGATGTTATGGTTTTAAATGYAGTTTGAAGTGGATTTTATTTTTCCATAAAACCATCAGTGCATTCACACCGAGMTGAAATCCCCAACCTTGAACTGAASACACACAYATGTTAAAACCACAGTTTGGGAGAGCAAAGCTCTGGAGCAGCCAGTGAGTTTCTGAGGAGTTCTGTTTGATGAATAGGGATTTTAGTGGCGAGGGTTTACTGAATAACTCTGAAGAGTGCATCCCTGGAGGCACTTCAACACGTTTGAGCTCATTTTCTGGTTGAGCGCAGTTTTGGACAAAGGTAAATCAGGGAGTCGCGATGAGCAGCCCAGTCACGGTAAAAGTAGGGGAAACAGAGTGCAGCGTGGAAGATAGTCATAAAGGCTGTTCTTCAGAAACACCATTAGCCACCAGCTGTTTTCCTGTCTGTCACACTGCTGCCATGCAATCTGCACACCTTCCATGCGGAATAATCTTGTTTATCCCATCTTTTCCAGTAACTTTACGACAGCTTGCTTAATGATTAAAAAGAGGCAGAGGAATGCGAGTGGAGATGTTAAAATGTGTCATCGTGACTGGTCTGTGGCGGCATCCTAGCTTACATCTTTCATTAATCACACATGGTGTCACTTTTGCTGCAGCTGTGAGGAGCGTGAGTTTTTTAAACTGTGTCATTAGAAGACAGGTAGAGATTAAAGAAGCCTCTTAAAACAATTAGGAAGATTTAACAAAACATTTGGCAGCCACAGAGTGAATCAGACTTTTCTATTTTGACATGTATGCTTAAACTGACTGCATTTAGCATGAACTGCTCAAAACACATCTCACSATGATTTCAGTATTTAAAATACATTTTACATTCAAAAAGAAAAAAATTGTATAGGTCTTCTGGACGGGTTCTTCTCTAATGAAACGTTTCGTCTCTCCTCCAAGAGACGTCTTCAGTCTGAGAGTTTCCGGCAAAATTCAGGCTTTTAAGCACTGCCTCCATGTGACTGATACTCACATCACAGACAGGAAACACAGACGGGAYTCCATGCAACCTTCAGGTGAAAATGAAGACCCCAAACCCAGACTCAAACCAGTGGTTATTCTGTATGTTGCGGGTGTTTCGGAGAAACTGACATTTATTTTCTAAACATGATGTCCCAGTAGCTTTCAAACCCCAAAACACATTAC
>NW_013952548.1:275230-290313 GCF_001266775.1 Austrofundulus limnaeus
TCATGTGTTCAATACTTTTTCCCTGTGCCATTCCACATTATTACAAATAACTTCATTTCTGGACATTTATGGTTTGATTTCTTTGTATGTATRGATCACTTGGGTTGTTACCAGCATCTGGTGAAAATTTCATGTCATTAGCACCTCTAGTAATATATTTACTGAGAAAAATGGTGACATGTTCTATACTTATTTTACCCGCTGTATGATGAATTTAATTGTAATTGGATGACACATAAATATATATCATTCCGTCACCCTATTGGTTTGTACGTAATCCATCACACCTGCACATGACACATTGCATCACACTTCAGCAGGACATATCAGATGTATATATAGCCTAGTATGAAGATAACGTGACAGAGATTTACGCAGGTGAAGACTAGTGCATCATAGATTTTTCAACATTAACATTTTAATGTAACATTATTGTTCATTATGGCCTGCATGTTTTTTAGGGAGCTCACCTTCCAATAAATGTCATTTTGGAAAATCAAGCCTCACACTTTTACTCAGTACTTTTACTTTGAATACTTTAGTATGTTTTATTTCGGAAATTTACTTTAAGTACAAAATACTAGATATTTTCAAACTTTTATTCATGTAATAATATTTTTAGGAGACGTTAACTATTACCAAAATAATTTTATAGTAAGATACTTGTACATTTACTCAAGTGACTTTGAGATACTTTACACAACAGTGCACTGAACCATATATGGATAGCTACCATCTAACGTATGCAATGTTCTAAGTGCAAAAAAAAGAAGAGTTTGATCAAGTGACTGAGCAGACCTGAAAGCATTTAAAAAAATGTTTGTTTGGAAAAAAAAAGCACTTTGAGGAAAACCGAGGTGGAATCAAGGAGTCGTCTGAAACGACTAAAGTAGAAAATAAGGGACTCCTTATGTTGTTTGTGTCTTTGCTTAGCAGCACTCTCACGTCTCCCCCAAAGTGCAGAACAGAAGGGGGATAAGAGGGAGAAAGTCTTTAGCCATGGARGAGTTCTGCTTTTTKTTGTTGTTGATGTTTTGTTATGATGGATTGTGCAGACTSAGTGTCATGATGTGTGTGTCTCTGGGAGTGCTGTGTTGTGACCAGCAGGGTCGCTCATCGATTCCGAGCCATCTCTACTAAAGCACTAATAAGACACTTGGCATTTTCCCTGGAGCAATATCACTCCCTTTGTGAGCTTCCTCTACCCWATCCAGTTATTGGAGGGAGTGGAAAATTGTGTGTGTGTGCTTTCCTGTCTGCCTAAGTTTTGTTGTTTGTGTCTGTCTAAGTTTTTATCTCCATTTCCACAGCAATATGCGGGTGTGTGTGATTGCATTAAGTCTGTAATGTTCAGTTTAATTGTGAAGCACAGATGTACACAGCTTTGCATGCGTGTCTGTACACACATATGTGCATATGGCTTGGAAAGATATCACGTGAAGCTAGATTTGTGGKAACAACGCACAAATCCTGATCGTAAGGGGATCGTAGACGTGCGCCGTGGGAACAGGGTTCAGAATATAATGTCACCTTGGAAGCCACTCAAGACTTGCTGTCGCTCCGCTCCCCCCCAGCAAGATCCAAGAATGTCATGTGCTTTGGAGGAGAATCATCAGCGAATATGGTCTGATCTGTCTAAGGAGAAGGATTAGATGCCGTGTTGGTGATGAGATCAGCAGAGGCAGATGGAGTATTTATTCAAGCGAGAAGTTTGGGGAAACCAAGTCAAATTTACATAGAAGCTGGCTGAACTGTGCATTCCTTCTGTACTTTGCTGCCAACTGTTCAGAAGCTGCTGCAAGCGAGAGCTGCTCTCAAATTAACAATGTGAATAAATTAGGAATCGTGTTTAATAWATTCTGCAGTGTTGCTAATTTGAACTTTGTGAAATTTACTCTTCATGAAACTGTCATGCAGCCCACTTAGCATATTAACAGTTGGTCCAGTGTGGCGTACAGCACTTTGTTGTGTGCACTTGAGCATATAAAATGGCATTCTGGAAAAAAAACACTGAGTGCTGCAATTATGTATGTTATCATAAAATAACAAAGAAGAAGTGCATCAGAAAATGAAAAGTTTAATAAATGGAACGTGGCTGAGCATGCTTCAGTTTGTTTTTGTCCAATTGAGAGAGCTCTAATTCCTCTGGATTTGCCAATCCAAAAGCCACTCACGATCAYGAAAGACATACAACACAACCCTGAGCAGGGTGTCTAAAGGCCAGCAACCTCCACAATAATAAATTTATCTGAGGGGGGAAAAAAGGATGACAAATAAAGGCCTTTTAAATGTTCTTATTTTCTCTCTGCGTCAGAATGAATTGATGTCTCACCAAGAAGTGCCACAAATTACCCCCGGAGAGAAAAAAACAACCCAACAGCTCAGCTCAGACAGCTGAGCGTGGGGGATCCACTCCCTCTGGAGAAGTCATATTCAGACTGATAGGCTTGTGTGGATTTCACTGAACCTGACGGCACCCTCCACCCACAGGGCTCCGCTCCTTCCTTTTTGGTGCAGTTCAGATGCCTCGAGGGAATATTTCTCCCCAGCTATCTTCAACCTTTTTTTTTTTAGTTCCGTTTTCGAAGTCCTGCTGCCAACTCAATTTCGGCTGGCTTTTACACCTCAGCAACATGCCTCCTTGGTGCCCACGCATGTGACATCCAGTAAATCTTCGGGTGGGGAATATATTCTATTACCATATTTAGGTTTTTCCATTTAGCATGTATAGTCAAACACAGACTTTATCAGATTGCATACTGATCCTTGTTGCCCCGAGGCTRACTGCCTGTGAGGGTCTCGCTGTCCACAAATCCCCTCTGCTCCTCATACGTGTCCTGCAGATCAGTTTAGAGCCACCCTCTTCTCCAAACCAGGTTTCATTAACTGATAGYAGCAGAGATTGAGACATTGTCAAGATCTGAGGAAAGGTGAATATAAAGAGTTTTTTTCTCCAGGGATATACCACATCACATCATTTTGTCAGCGATACATACACTGCATTTCTCTGCAGAAATGCCATTACATGTCAAAAACATGACAGTAAAGGAAAAAACTAAAACGTTCACGACTAAAACCTTTGATTATAACCCATCAAGCTACTGGTATTGCCAAATAAACACAGCCTGAAATAAATAATTAAAATTACAGCCTTTTATTAGGTCTAAATTTAACATCTTGGATATGCAAACCTATCATTTCCCAGCTACAAAAGCCCTTTGAGTTTTTTTTTTCTTCCCAGGTGGATAAAAGTAAAGTTTATGCTGCCAGAATTAAAAAAGAAGAGAAAGTAAATCATTTCTGATGTTAAATGTTTTAACCATGAGTTTACAGCCGGCTACTTTGACACTCAAGGTCACAGATGGTATGTCTGCCAAAAGTGCAATGTTTTGTTCAAAAAGAAAAAAAACGCTTTCATCTAGACATGACTTCTTTACATGTTTGCAATTATTGGAAAAAAATAAAAACAGCAACAAGCTTCCAACRTACCTGCTTGCCAAAATATGTTTTGTGGTTTTTGGCTGATCAACACAGTCTTTCTGAAACCAACTGTTGCCCACCGCGGGTCTACAGGGTGAACAGTAGCACAAACGCAACAAGGCTGTGTTTCAAGTTGTTTCTTGTGCTTTTAGCAAAAGGTTGGTCAGTTTGCAATGATTCAAATGACTTCTGTGTAGAACACCTCAGCTTTAAATCAATCGGACATTTTGTGGCAAGAAATTTCTGCCTGTTTGAAGAAAAACGTCCATGAACATCCTGATGGCAACATCTTCATGGAACCATTTGGCATGGCGATGACCTTTATTTCACTTTTTCTAGTTTTGTGCTCCGATGTAAGGTTTGTGTTAGGACCAGTCACAGACTGATTAAAGCTGTGCCGGAGAASAAATGATGGAATTTGAACTTTTGGATGTGGGATTTCTGTGTGTGTTTAGACCCACAKTATTAAGGCTCCTTATTATCCAAAGATCACAAAACAGAGCAATGTTCAATAATGCATTTAAAAATGAGCTTTCCCCACACTGAGGTTGAATTTCTATGTGCTTAATGTCATTAGTCAAGAGCAGGAGAATGAAAAATAAAACATTCTGACTCTTTATTTTTTCCTAAATCAATTAAACCATCTCTGTTTAGTCTGACAGCTGTCCATCCATTTATGAGATAATCAAGTCATCTGAGATCATTTAAACATTCTTGTGGACATTGGTCATTCATTATTGTCTGCCACTGAAAAGTGAAGGTAGATGACAATGTTTTCACTTGTCACTGTGTGAGTGTGTGTGTTTGTGTATCTGCCTACCTCCAAAATATCTCATAAAACATTGCACAAATTTTTTAAACTTGCAGAATGTTACTGGTGATAAACTGACATTGGACACCAACCAGATGGCTGCAACAGCCAAGTGAGCTTTAAAAGTATAATTTTACAGATATTGTGTTAACATTTGATGTGGTTATACATTCACAACACACTTTATGTACTGCTTGTTGCACATTATCTTTATATTTTAACAATAACTGTTGAACTCAACCCTGTTTGTCCATCATGAACCACAGGGCAGGTTTTAATAGTGAATTTAATATTTTTTAATAATAATTTAATAATGAGGAGCTTTTAAGGTCAATTAAACTAGAGATTTATTGACATGAACCACACAAAAATTGCTATAGCTCAGTAAATTTTACATATTGAGCTACAATTAGCTGTAAACATTATGGGTATACATTCATTCAAGGAATGCTGTCTTTTTAATTTAAATGTCTGGGTAATTACCATATTTATTTGTGTATAATATGATCTCATGTACGACCCTCCCTTTTTTGAGCTTAAAAAGCATTAACAAATCCTCAAACTACCTCCAATTTCATACAGAMTTCAAGATTTTTCAGCCTTTGCAGTCTTTATACATATCAGTAAAATGATCATTGGACTGTTCATTTTATTTTAACAACATATGTACTAAAAGGTATTTTGACAACAAATATATATCAGCTGCAGCAGCATCATATGAATTCTGACATTTTACACATAGTCCACCAGGAGGCGCCAACACAAAAGTCAGAGACTTCACATGAGATTTGGTCCATCTTGTGGGGCAAAAGCAGATTACTTCCTACTCACGAGCGCCCCCTCTGGTGCGGAAACATTTTTTCAGGGATACAAACTTTTTCAGAACACTGGTAGATGTCCACCATTACAGACCAACGTGTTTGTTGTTGTTCGAGGAGCAGCTCAGTCACACACTAATGTCATTAGTTTATTATCATTACTAAGGTGCAGGACTGCTCCCCCCTTTTTTCCACATCATGTCTCCTGCCTGGATCTGTTATTATCTCGCTCTGAAGTACGAAGGAGTGTCACAGGTAGGCTCGCTTCAACTGCTTTTTACRTCATGGTCTCATTTCCGGACTCAGGCATTTTGTGAATGAAGCTGATATTTCAGTTAAAATACACAATTAAAAATATTTATCCGAGTATAGTACTACCCCCCAACTTTATGGATGATTTTATGGATTTAATTTTACGTATTATAATTGAATAAATACTGTAGTTTTAAAACAAAGTATTGTCACAAAGATAATATACTTTATTGAAACGTTGTAGCTTGATGTTAGCTGTTGCATCCTGCAGAATTCCAGGGGACTATCTAGGTACAGGATGAACCATCATACTGTGAAAGGACTGGATGACAACACCTCAGAGGTAAAGTTCGGTTTAATTAGAAAACCTTTATTTATTTATTTTTTTACTTTCCAACTTGTTAAGTTTAAGAAACCAGAAGATTTTTTTTCTTAATGAAGTTCAAAAATAAAATGTAGCAATCTTGAATAAGCCTTAAGCAATTTGTTTAATTGCAACATACAAGAAAGCAACTAATTGAGTACGTACTGTGATAATGGCTATTCCACTTTTGATTTACAAGCTTTCACAAGGGCAAACAGAAGTATTTGCAGGTTGATTGGTGTTTAATGTCTTCAGACGACTTGAAGCAAAACGTGGCGGTAAAAGCAACGATCACTGCACATCTCAATAATGGCAATCATAAAAGCCAGCACCAATGAAAAGGTCAGCGTTAATGGCTGCCAAGCAATATTTCGTGTCACTCAAAGTGCCTGGCTTTAGTTGTAAATCTCTCCAGTAAGAACAGCCTTGTGAGCAATTTCCTTAACTTAATTGCAGGGTTATTCCAGTGGCATGTGGTTGATATCTGCTCCTTTGACACATCGTTAGTACGTTAATTTAAGTTCTTGTGACATCTGTAGCCAGTGTCTGAATAGATGATTTAACATTGCAACAAACAAGCTAATTTTTCAGTTGCAATCTCACCAAATTCTGAATTATGAGGCTACATTGTGTGCAAACAAATTTGGAAAATGGCAACCTTTTTTAAGCAAGGTGTTATCAATGTCCATGTACATTATCATATTGTACGTCTGGCCACGCTGCAGCCTCAGCCCATTTTATATCCACATTGGCAGATTTAAGACAAGTGCAACAAGTCTGACTCTATTTTGAGGGGGTAAAATGTTCTGCAAGTTTTATTTTACATAAAAAAGACAGCACGCCTCTGTGACTCATGCAAAAAATAATAATAAAGAGAACCCATGAACAGAAAGTGATAAGAGGAACTTGAACCAGAACCCAGAAGTTGAAGCTCCAATGGGACTTCCCATTCGGCTGGTTCCAGGACAAGCTTTAAGCTCTCCTCCCTCCAATGAAACAAGACGTTGCCCTTGTTACAAAACAAAAACAGATATTTTTTTAAAGATTACTCTGATAGCTCTACATTACTGTTTTATTTTTGCATCTTCATTTTTAATTTGTATTGTTCCAAAACCATCTGTAAAACAGTTCCTACTGTTTTCAGTTCCCAACAATAAGAATAAGTAAAGATAGTTGGTCTATTTGAAAGATGAAAAAAAGGGGAAACATTATTAACATTTCAAGACATTTTGGAAATTCACAAGCAAAGGTCATTGGAAGTTTATTTTTTAACCAAAAGTTGCAACCCTGTGAAAAACTGGCTTTTTCAGTCAAGATAGAAAATGCCAACAATTCAAAATTGAAAATCTCTTATTCAGATATTTTCTGATAAATTGTATTCATGACTCATTCAAAGCCACTGAATTAGTGAACATCAGAGTTTAAAAACACTTTAACTTGTATAATCAACAACATAATTAATTTAGATCCAGGAATATTGATAATTTTAAAATCACAAATCATCACATAAAATACTGTCTTATCCACAGTACTTGTTTTCTCATGACTTTATTATTAAGAACAGTGAATTTGCTGCAAGTGAGGGCTGTGGCCTGTCAGGGAGATGACAGCTCCAAACGGATTTTAATAGATTTGAATTACTCTCTAAGATCTGTTTTTATAAAAAGTAAACAGGATTTTTTTTTTGTTGAAGAACTGAGATTTTTTTCCCCTTAATTGTCAGTGTTGCACATAATCACTGTCTCTCACAGATATAAAAAGGAGGTAGCAAGTCCTTGAGCCTGCCAGGAAAGCTGCTAGAGAAGTGCCAATTTCATTTGCAGGCTGTGCATTTGGCCAATTCCATTCATTCCTGACAGCATTTCATTATAAAACCAATTTACCCCACTTTAGGAAGGTTTAAAGTGCAGCCTTTTCTTGGACACAATGGAAACATTGTCATTATTAAACTTTAAACCTATAAATTGAAAGCATTGTATTTGTTCTGTGGATACAGAATCAGCTTTCTATCATAGTGTAGTGATGTCATTTAGCATTTTAGTTACTCCAAACAGACCAAAACCATGATCGAGACAGAGCTAAACAGACGTCTATAAAGTACTTGAAAAAAGTAGCAATGTTAAAGTAAAAATACCTTAACAGAAAATGACTTGGGTAATAATAAATTTAAATGATGAGAAAAATACTTAGGTAAAAGTCATAATACTGTTCACAAAAATTGGGTGTGTAAAAGTACTTTTACACACTCTAAGAAATAAACTTTGAATTTACTGAACCAAACGGGTTCCACTAAACCAGGTTGAGTAAACTGAGCAATATACATATTTATTTTTAAATAAAATGTGTATATTGCTTCATATTTACTCTTCTAGGTTTAGTGGAACCAGTTGACATGTTTAGTAAATTCAAGACTTCATTTTTTAGATTGCATAAACAACTCATTTCATGATGAGTTTATACATATTCAATTTTTAATGTACCGGTAACTAAATAAAAGCAAAAGTAATCATTTTTTAAAAAATACTTGATTACAAATCCTCAAAAATATTTCTTAAGTACTGTAACWAAGTAAATGTACATTTACTATAAACCTTGCTAAACATAACTCATTAACAAACACACGTTTGTTTTGTCATCACATTGGGACATTTTCAAGTAATGTACACCAACTTTGATGAATTAGAAACTTCTAAGTACAAGTTTTGTTTGATAAAATACAGAAAAAATATGAAAATCCTGCATCATTTAAAAAAAATAAACTATACCTCAGATAATGAATAAAAATCACAAACCCATTTAGCAACATCACTGTCAAAAAACACGGCTTCTGTCATCAAGATATGTTTAAAAAATGAAAATAAAAACAATAAAAAAACAAAGCCAGCAGGTTGTGACTTTCCTGTATTTTAGTGCATAAATTAAAAAAAGTTCAAGTTACTAAATAATTTAAATTAAAGATAAAATAAGATTGTAGTTTCTTTTTTACATGTTGTGTGAAACAAACTGCTGCATCAAAATTGAAATGAAAGGTAACGGGAAACCCAAAGGGGAAAACAAGAAATGGTAATTTTGCATTAACAGCTCCTAGAAGGCAAAATAAAAATAAAATAAATTAAAATCAAGAAGTGGGCTTTCTTAAACAGGTTTCCAGAAAATGAAAAGAAATAATAAAACAAATGACTTTAAATGCTAGTTCTGAGATATGAAATTTGTTTTATTTCCTTCCAGTAAGATTGTGATTTAATATAAAACATGAATGTAAGGAAGTCATGCAAATATTAAAATATTTATTATCAATCCTTGTGCAATACTGCATCTTATTACCCAGGGAAACACTGCTGAGCTCCAACACAGCCCCGCTTCATGATAAAGGCCAAATGTGCTGGAAATGTTCATAAAAATCTTACATAGTAAGTTTACTTTCATTTTTTTTCTTCCTGTAAACAGACTCAACTCTAATTATGTTATGGCCAGTCATTTTAGACTTTCATTACCTTGGATTGTTGTTTCAAGTTGATTAATGCTCATGTCTACAGGCTGTGTTGACACACGCAAATATGAAACAATAGGTGGGAGATACAGAGCCTTCGCAAATTTCATATTRCTCTTTTATTAGAACAATGAGGATGGGAAAAGTAAAAAAAAAAAAATAATAAGAAAAAAATCTGTGCCATCAGGCTGTGTGAAATCCTATGTGATGTAAATGCAGCATAAATCTCAGCATGGGTGATAATTACAAGCTTCACTAGTGCTTGAAAAGGTCTTTGAAAAGGTCTTTGGGATGCAGTGCGACATGCTGCCTTTGTAGCAGCTGCTAATGACCCCTCATCTGGATACTGGCGCCTCTGTGGTGGCATGTGAACTGAGGAGCTGATCTGCGTTCCACACTGTGTCGCGAGTCTTTATTAATGGAGCAAAGTCGTCCAACAAACAACTGGGGATTTACAAACAGTGTCAGAGGGTCTCAGTGGAGGTCATTACAATAGGGGAGAGTGTGGTGGGAAACTTCTGACAGACAAGAACGTGAACATGAGTTGTGCTGTGAGTGTTCCAAAGAGGGAGAAAGTCATAATTGGAGACACGTATAACAAAAGTGGGGGCACTGGAGAYATAAAAAGTGTTAGGAAAGCTTCTTTGAAAGCCTCCAATTACTTCRYACTGGGAAAAAAAARRAAAAAAAAGTTGAAATGTAACAACGCTCCCCTGGGAAGAAATTCAGGTCTTGTTCCAACACCTATGCCATCAAAGCATTTACTTCAGTTCAATTCAGCCTTATTTATACAGAGCCAAATGACAACACAATTCATATTGAGGCACTTAAAGCTGTAAGGACATAACCCTTGAGTATTATCAAGAGAAACCTAACAATTCCCTTTTAGCTCTTGGCACCAGCCGGGAGGCAAATCCCTCCCTTTTATTAAGAAGAAGTTTCTGAGAACCAGGCTCAAGGAGGGCGGCCATCTGCCTCGAGTGGTTGGGGTGAAAGCACACTAAGACAGAAAAATGAAGAATATATGGAGAAAGAACAAACAAAATAACTGTAAAGACTTGGCAGGTTTCAGACAAATCTCTCAAGAGCCAGAGTATACCTGCAAGAAGTTACAGGGAGGCAGAACAGAGAAGAAAACCACGGATCATAGAGAAGAGAAGGCATAAAGTTAATGGCATTCAGCAGTGGTATAAGTGCACGCAGTGTGAAAGAGAATAGATGTGCTCAGTGCATCATGGGAGGTCCCATGGCAGGCTGGGCCTAGAGCAGCATAACTAAAGGAAGTTTTTAACTTCATTTAAAAAAGTGGAGAGGGTGTCGACCTCGKAAAGCCAAATGGGAGCAGGTTCCACAGGAGAGGAGAATGAAAGCTGAGGGCTCGGCTTCCCATTTGATTTTCAGAATATCAAGAAGCCACGACTTAACCTGAACGCCGAAGAAATGCTGTATGTTATAATGGGTATTACCTGTTTTTTTAAAAAAAAATAGTTTGATAATCTTTGCATATAAAATTGAAGTACCTTTTTAAAGTGAAGCTTAAATTGTAGTACCACTGTTCCCATYATAAGTTTTTCTCATCTTGATTATATGGAAGTTGACCAATTTCCTTACTGGTAATTTATTCCTCCCAAAGAAAAGGTAAAACCACAAGGCCAARGGAAGAAACAATATTTAACCAAGGGAGCTGGAATGTGATCAAGTTGTGTCATCCAGTTTGGTGTGGTACTYAGAGCACTAACAGATCACAACATACTCGTTTATCTGTGCTTAAATATTTCATATATTTCATCTGCTGCTCTCTCAAAAGATTGGATAAATTCTATGTAGAGTCAGTATTAATACCGTAATGGAAAAAGATGCTCCTTAGAGCAAGTTTCGACACATCTGACCTCAGGAATCACAGGAAAGTATTGTTAAAATGTTGGTGTTTTTACAGGTGTTTTCTAGCTCAGCTGTTTCTGCATCTTTCATGTGTAACTGTGTGTGTTTTTATCACTCTAGCCACCGCTTCTGCATTATTTAAAGAAACACAATGGTGATGTTTAGAATTTGTGTAATATTATGTGTGATTGACTGCAGTGGAGCACTGGATGAGGCTAGCATGGATGCTAGGAGTAAAGCTAACTGGCTACAGTAAAAACAATAAGATATATGTACCTGTTTATCATCATAAAGTGCAGGGATAGGATCCGGGTGGTCCCGTGTTGGTCTTTTACCTCCAATAAAATGACATTTAGTCCTTGKTTGCACTTTTTCCTGTCAAATTCAGCTCGTTCTTCACTGGAATCCAGGAGTTTATTATCTTAGCTTAAGAAAAGTGATCAAAAATATTCTTTCCATGTGGGGATGATGGCTGTATYCTGAGTCACTATTACAAATACTGTTGTGCAATGTTTTGTGGTCCTYCTGGTGGRGTTTGATGCTGTTTTCCTGAATTTATTTAAGTTTAAACACCGCTAGACCAGCACAACGAAAGTTTGTACGTGCATCAGTGTCKAGCAGACATAGTCACGTGATCAGTGTTGTAAAAATAGCCCGTCTGATGGTCCCCATTGTCTCAATAATTTATGAGTGTTTTATATTTTACATCATTTTCCCCCATGACTGCTGCTTTACAGTGCACCTTAGATTCTGCATTTATAGCAGAGGTTGTAAGAAAACACACGTTGGGGACAGGGTGAAACTGCCTAATATAGCAGAGCTAATGTATACATAACAACCTAATAGGGTTATGCTGTGTTACATGAAAAATCAGAATATGAGTGGGACATGCTCTAAAATATGGCTGTGCACAAAAGCAATTAGTGATGCCTGCTTTAAAAAATATATAATTAGTTTATTTCTGATTAGCTTGCTTACTAAATAAAGTTTGGGATAGTGCAATTCTGACACATTTAAACATAATTTTACATAAAATCATTTCGTAATAGACTTGTATGGAAATGAAGCCATTTTTCTTCTCTTGTTTTCCACCATACTGGGCTTATTTATGAGAGTAAAATTGATGTTTTTCTTTGTTTTCCACTAAGGACTTAGTACCATTATCTCTCAGTCTATGTTTCACCCCCAAATTTTCTTGTTTTCTTCATTRCAAATGCATTTGAAAATACATCAAAACTGACCTGCTCAATAATTTAAAAATGAATGCACCTCATTCTTCAGCGTAGGTATACGGGGTTTATTCCTTGTTGTTTGCATATTGAATTCCTAATGCAAAATATGCTTTGAACTAAAAATCATCCCTGCACACACCGAAGCATCTGTCAGTTCCACCTAATCTGTCATTTTCCTAACGCATTATTCCAAAGATAATCCTTCRCCATATTTATTAATTTGCATGTGATAATTGGTTTGCGGTGGTGAATGCAGTACCAGTAACCAAACATTCAGGCTCACCAGCAGCTCCAAACAAAACAGATAAATAAATTGATGGCGAAGTCAACTGATGGGACACAAGTTGAGCTTTTCGCCTCACAGTCTGAACGTATTGCATGTATGTGGGGAAACGAAGCTACAAGCCTATCTGTGTGTGTCAGACGCAGATTCCCTATTGAGGTCTTAATTGCATCTCTCACTAATCCAGTTGCTTGTCAGGGCTGCCGCCACTGATGGCCCTTTACAGCTGGATAATCGCCAGGCTCGTTGGGTAAAATGGTGCACACCCATCTCCCTTACACCTGTCTTGCTTTCAGCCATTTCTTAAATGCGTCTTGTGTTACTGTGGCTTTGATGTCCGTTGGAATTCAGATAACCACTCCATCAAGACAAGATGAACAGTTTTACAAAGATGGAATGCCAGATTTAGCACTCCTGGAATCCATCTAAAAGTGACAAATGACCACAGTTTAAAAGGTAACAAGGAAACAGGTTATGTGATTTGACTTATTATTGTAATTTTGTTCTGTCTCTAAGTGTCATACATTGGAGTTGGGCATGGGAGAACGGAATTCATTTATTTGTGTCCTGGAGGGAGGTGAAGGTGGACCATCAAAATATAAAAGAAGAGGGAAAAGGCAGCAGATGAGGAGCAAACATAAACTTTATTGACTTCTGTGGAGCAAAGAAGCCAACAGCGCTGCTGACGAAGAGGAATCTAATGAAGCATAAAACAGATGGTAATCCAAAATCATGGCAAACAACAACCCGGGAAGAAACAATGACAATGATCTGTCGGTAAGCAAAGGCAACTTGGCAGAGCAGACAGATGAACAACACGTGAATGGCATTTAACAAACAAAAGCTAGGAAAATGAAGCAACCAAAAGGGACACACTACAAATTAAACCAGTAAAATTTGAGTATTAAAAAAATGAGTAAATTACCTGAACATAAAACAGTAAAACAAAAGCAATAACTGAGAGAAAACCTAGATTATTGTTAAAAATATTACTGTATTTATTTGTGTATAATACGATCTCCCCTTTTTTGAGCTTGAAAAGCATAAAAAAATTAATCCTCAAACTACCTCCAATTTCATTCAGACTTCAAGATTTTTCAGCCTTTGCAGTCTTTATGCATATCAGTAAAATGATCATTGGACTGTTCCTTTTATTTTAACAACATATGTACTAAAAGGTATTTAGACAACAAATATACTGTATATCAGCTGTAGCAGCATCAAATGAATTCTGGCATTTTACACATAATCCACCAGGAGGCGCCAACACAAAAGTCAAGACTTCTCATGAGATTTGGACCATCTTCTGGGGGAAAAGCAGATTACTTCCTACTCGCGAGCGCCCCCTCTGGTAGGGAGGGAAACGTTTTATCAGGGATACAAAACTTTTCAGAACACCGTAGATGGCAGCCATTACAGACGAACATGTGTTTGTTGTTGTTCAAGGAGCAGCTCGGTCACTCATAATGTCACTAGTTATCATTACTAAGGTGAAGGACTGCACCCCCCCCCCTTTTTTTTTCACATCATGCCTCCTGCCTGCATCTGTTACTATCTCGCTCTGAAGCACAGTGGAGTGTCAGAGGTAAGCTTGTTTCAACTGCTTTTTACAACGCGATCTCATCCGGACTCAGTTAAAATACATAAGTAAAAATATTTATCCAAGTATAATACTACCCCCCCCCCCCAACTTTATGGATGATTTTATGGATTAAATTTTAYGTATTATACATGAATAAATATGGTACCTTAATATTTTATCGACATGATGAAGTTAAACACACATGGTATAGAGAGTGTTCTAAACATTATTTGATTATTATTTGAAATAAATAATTATAGAGATGGTGAGAACAAACATAAATCATTCCCTGTGCAGACTGAACCCTTACTTTTATCATAATCTGTGTTCTCTGCGTTCTAGGGATTAAAACATATGTTGTGCCTGGTGCCAGCCTACAARCAAACACAGAAACATCATATTTGATTCATGTAGACAGTAATACATTAAAGCAAAGAACAGTTTGAAATATGTTCTGATAAACTTCCCTATTCATTAGTGAGCTTGCATAGCTATAAAAAACAGAAATCAAAGAGGATAAAGTTATAAACTGTTGTTTATTTTTGTTTTTTTAAATCCGTTGGTGGTAAGCAAATCTGTAGCCCTGGCAATTTTAGTTCTTTAATTTATTCAAATGCTCAGCAGGGAAGGACTCATTTTTTGCAATGTCCTCGGTCTCCTGAAATAAAGCAGTAATTGCTTGCAAAACCTTCTCAGCTGAATCCTAAACATTAAATTGTGGTTTTAGTAATTTGTCTGTTTGTATTTGAGCTCATTAATGTAAGGGCTCGAAATTTTGTGTTAATGATACAGCGGGTAAAATAAGTATTGAACACGTCACCATTTTTCTCAGTAAATATATTACTAGAGGTGCTAATGACATGGAATTTTCACCAGATGTCGGTAACAAC